>NC_092742.1:69839841-70139841 GCF_047496795.1 Chiloscyllium punctatum
CCTAGTGCATAAGGTGGTTGTGATTGCCATTTTGATTACATTTGTTTGAACTTGTACCAGCTATGCTTCTACCCAATCTATTCCAGTACAACATGGGCAATTTGGAAAATTGCAATTGTACAGGGAGTTGGTGAAACAACATCTAGAGTATCATGTACAGTTTTGGTCTCCTTACCTGAGGAAGAATGTTCTGACTATGGAGCGAGTGCAATAGTGGTTTACCAGACTGATGGCAGGGTGAATCAGTTAGGACTATATTCACTGGAATTTAGAACAATACAGGGGGAGAACCAAAACAAAATCCTAAAAGGACTAGACAAGATAAATGCAGGAAAGATGTTCCCAGTGCCTGGGAAGTACAGAACCAGATGTCACCGTTTATAGATATAGGGTGGGCTATTTGTGACTGATATGAAGAGAAATTTCTTCATGTAGAGAGTGGTGAGCCTGTGGATTTCTCTTTCTCTGCCATAGAAACAGTTGAGGCCAAGAGATTGAATGTTTTTAAGGAGGAGTCAGATCTGGTTCATGGGTCTAAAGGAGTCGAAGTATATCTGGCAGAAATTGGAACAAGAGTCGTGAGTTAGGTGATCAGCCGTGAATCATATTGATTTGACAGAACAGGCCTACTCCTGTTTTGTATGTTTCCAAGTCTGGGTAAGTGTCTTCCCGTTTCTCTCTTCTCTTCCCCCCCCCCCCCCCCCCCCTTCAAAAAATACAAATCTTTCCTACCCAGTTACTGCTGGATCAGTCTATTCTCAATAATGATCAAAGTGATGGATCACTTCCGGGCTTGGCTGCCCTAGCAAGTAACATTAATGCCATACAATAATGCCAAGCAATAACCATCTAACTGTTGTCCCTTAATGGCATTAACATCACTGAATGCTCCCATCAGCAATATCCTGGGGACTACCACTGATCAGAAACTGAGCTGGGCTAGCCTTCTGTGACTATAAGAACTGGGCAGAAGCTACAACTTCAGCACATAGCTTGCCTCCTGTCACCCAAAGTCTTTCCATAAGATAAGGCACAAGTTAGGAGTGTGATAGACCACTCTGCAAATGCGTGGGTGGGTAAAGTTCCAACAGATCTTGACAAGATCAACATTGTCTAGGACGAAGTTGATCCACCAACTTCAACATTCGCACCCTTCCTACTGACACACAGTGGCAGCCTGTGTATTATCTAAAAGATGTGCTGCAGTAACTCAACAAACCTCTTTTGACAGCACCTCCAAACCCAAGACAATACCACCCAGAAGGTCAAAAGCAGTAGATGCATGGAGCTGTTATAACCTCTAAATTCCGTCTAAGCCATGCACCATCTTGACTTGGAAATATTTCACTGTTCCTTCATTGTTGTTTAGTCAAAATCCTGGAACGTCCTTCCTAACAGCACTGTGGTGATTCCTACACTTCGAGAACTCTAGCAGTTCAAGAAGAAAGCTTGTCTCCACTTTCTCTTGGGCGAACTAGAGGTGGGCAATAAATGTTGGCTTAGTCAGCAATGTCCTCATCCTATGGATGCATAAAAAATCCTGCCATCTCAAAAGACAGTAGTATAAGCATCAATGCAGTTCAGTTATTTTGCCACATTTCAACATTTTGAGGGAGTGATTCTTGAGTGAAACCTAAATACACTTTGCTGCTTACTCTTTTGAGTCTATTTGCAGCCATATGCAGTCCATTTTGGCCAGTTGTTAGCAGTGTTAAGCTCTTGCAGAGGTTTTAAAACCTGAACCTTCACAAACCAAACAGCCTAGATGTACCTGCAAGTTATCCATATATTAAAATAAAGTTCCTTTGAAATATTACCGCAGTCCATTTGGTAAAGATGACCAATCTACTGGAGGGAGTTTCAGAATAGTTTGAAGCTTGATGGTTTAGCTAGCTGAGTTACTTTGAGGAATGAACTTTGTCTTCCATTTTTTTCCATACTTAGAATACGGTGTCTGAAAAGACTTTATTTCTTATGCTGTTGTACACCTTGCTGCCATACAACAGTATGGTCAGTGGAGCATTTGGTGGATGCAGGTCTTGGTGTTCAGTGTTAAAGTTTTATTGTTACACATGGGCTTAGTAAATTCATTAGTTGTGATTAGTTCCTGCCTTACACAGTTATTTGACTCCTCATCTAGAAATATCTGAGAGTTTATTCTGCTTAGGATGAACTCAATAGTGTGAGGTATTGAAATTCTGGTGGAGTTAATACACAGAACTGCAGAAGAAGAATATAGTCATCCAGTCCTTAAGTCATTTGTGCTCTTTGCTCATCCGTACCTCAACTTTATGTCTCCAACTTTGTGCTTTATCCTTTGATGCCCCTACCTAACAAAGTTACATTAACTTCAGTCCTGAAAGTTTTGAATTTACTTAAAATTTGCAGGTGAGTATTCTAGATTTTTCACAACCATTAGAGGAAAGAATTAAACACCCTTCCTAATTTCACTCCTAAATTGTTTTACTCGAATGATAAGATTATGTCTTATCCATTAAGTTTCCTCCACCACTCTATTGAGTTACTTAATCATTGTAAAAATCTGAATTAGATCACCCCAAAATCAACTAAGTTCATCGGAATAGGACTTTTTTTTGTAATCTGCCATCATACTGCAACCCCCTGTTATCAATCTGGTAAACTTTCATTGTATCCCTTCCAAGCAAACTTAATTATTTTAAGGCTTTGTATTCAATACTGCAAATATTTTATTAGCAAGGCTATGAACAACTGAAATAAACTTCAATTTGGAATTCTAACTAGCCTTAAGGTTAAAACCGCGCCATTTTCCTTTATCACTTTTTCTATCTGTGTGTTGGTTTTAAATAATTCACAGGCATAGACACTTAAACTATTTGACTCCATCACTGATCCTCAACTTCCCTTGAAGGGAATATATTCTGATTTGTCTTTCTAGGATCCATAATGACAATCTTGCATATCAAGCTGAATTTAGTCCATCATAATTTTGCCCCCAAGTTAAGTCAATTTGCGTAACTTTGTCACCCACAAACCTGGATATGTAAAACACTCCTGTTTATTGACCTAGTAGTATGTTTAAAAGCTGAGAGCCCAGTACAAATTTCTGGGTAGCAGCACTTAACAATCATGCCAATCAGGACAAGTATTTTGTCTCCTACCACCCAACAAAACTGTCAGACCATTCTTAGGTTACTTTCAATTCAGTCCACACTCAGATTTATTAATCTTTTGTATGGAACCTTATCAAATGCTTTCTTTTCAAAAATATATTTTGATTGAAAAATAATTTTTTTAATATTAAAACAAATACAAAGCAATACAAAGAAAGAACACCAAAAAAGTAAAAAAAACGAAGTATAAATATGCATAGAAAAGTGTATATATATATATATATATATATATATATATATATAAAGCTCCAAATAACTACTTAACTAAATAAATAATAACCAACAACAAACTAATAAATAATAATAACGCAGCTCAGCCAAACAAAACACTCACTCTCTAATATCATGAACATTAGTTTTCACATATGCATACGTTCGCAGTTCCCCCTTTCTGGATGTTGGACTCGTAAAGCACAATTGTTACGGCTATATAAAAGCTCTTAGTAGTGTGGCAGACAAATCTGTGTCCAGGTATTCCAGAAAGTGTCGTCATGTCTTATAGAAATCTCAGTCTTATGGTGTACCATGCTTGTGAAAAGATCCAAGGCGATATGCTCCATAACAATCTGCTGCCAATGCAACAAGCCCGGGGGATTTTCGGACACCCAACCTAACAATATTTTTTTCTTGCGCGGAAAGTGAGAATGTTGAAAAGTTTTTTTCTTATGCGCATCTACAGGGAATACACTGGGCAGGCCAAGAAGGAGAGAGATCGGGTCCTTCTCCACCCTTACACCCAAAATCCCCTCCATTGCATCTGCCACAGCGCTCCAGTATGTTTGAAGCCCACCACAGGACTAGAGACAATGGGTAAGAGTGCCCGTACCAGCCTTGTGTTTGGGACATGTTGAAGATATCCCTGGTTTAAATTTTGACAAACAATCTGGAGTCAAGTGGTCCCTGTGGAGAAACTTCAGCTGTAAAGCATGGGTCCTATTGTAAATTGATATCTTTCTTGCATTTTCCCAAATATCTTCCCATGCCTCTGAGGAGACCTCAACATGTAGCTCTTTCTCCCACACCCTGCAGACTTGATCGAACTCACCTGAGGGGGTGCTCCCCAATTGATGATACAACGTGCTGACAGAAAGTGTACTCTTAGCACTGAGCACCCTCCTCTCTGTGTCAGATTGGAGGGATCAGTCAAAAGCATTGTCTGTTTTTTTTTTGAATAAAATCCCTAACTTGAAAAAAACAAATGAGGTCCCTGTTAGATGGTTCATATTTCCGTGCTAACTGATCAAAGGACATCATTGTGTCTCCCTCAAATAAATTGCCCATGCAAGACACACCTCTAGCTGCCCAATGTTTGAATCCTGAATCTATCATTCCCAGTTGAAAACCTGGCATAGCAACAATAGGTGTACGAGAAGATGTTTTGCCAATATTGCCTTCCCTCTGCTGAATTGCCCTCCATGCTTTAACAGTATTCATAACTATTGGGTTATGGCAATATTCCCTAACTGTCCTCATTTTGTCCAAAAACAGCAAGTTAGTAAGGGGGCACCCTGCCTGAGAGGTTTTGATATCTAACCGTATTGAAAAAGATTCCCAACAAGCCCAGTCACTCACATAAGATAAAAGTGAGCTTAGTTAACACAGTCTCCAGCCTTAACACAGGAGAGGATTTTGAAGTCCACATTTAAGAGTGACATGGGTCTGTACAAAGCACAGTCCTCTGGGACCTTTCCTTTTTTAAGAATAAACGAAAAGTTGGCCTCTCTTAGAGGTGGTAGGGGATGATCATGACTGTATGAGTCATTGAACATGTTGAGCATCAGGCCTGACAATATTTTTTAAAATTCCTTAATGAATTGGCTGGGAAGTCCATCAAGGAGAAAGTAAGTTCTGCAGATGCTGGAGATATCTCTCCACCCCTGAAGCTCCCAGCCTCATTCCTGATGAAGGACTCCGGCCCGAAAAGTCGATTCTACTGCTCCTTGGATGCCGCCTGACTGCTGTGCTTTTCCAGCAATACAGTCTCGACTGGGAAGTCCATCAGGACTGGGCACCTTTCTACTCTGAAGCTTCTTCACAGCCTCCTGCACCTCTTTCTCTGAAAAGGAGGCATTGAGAAAAGACTCTTGTTTGTGAGTCATGCCCAAGAGTTCCTGGTCCTTGAAAAAGGACTCCATCTTGGCCCGCCCCTCCTCACAACCCTCAGATTGGTATAACTTAAAGTAAGATCTCTGGAATGCCACATTAATCTTTTTGGAATCACGTGTTAGTTTCCCAGACCCTTCTCTAATCAATGTAATGTTTTGAGGGACACTCGTTTTCCTGGTGAGATATGCTAGGTACTTGCCTAGCTTGTCACCATGTTTGTATAACCTCTGTGAAAGTAAGCTCCATCTTTGTTGTCTGCAAGAGCACAGAATTCAATGCAGACCACAGCGCCATAATCCTCTATAGCTTGACCAACAAGGGCCTGTCAAAGTAAGCCTTTTCCACTTCCTTCAACTGTGCTTCGACAAGACATTGCTATTCGTCCTTCTGCCGCTTCCTACTAGCAGAGGAGGAAATAACTAACCCCCGGCATAGGATTTGGCAGTTTCCCAAAAGGACGGACTGGCTGCTAACCGAGTCTGAGTTAATGCCTAGGAACGTCCTAAATTTCCATGAGAAATACTCCACAAATGTATTAGCGTTGATGATAAAGAGATCCATTCGCCAGTGCCTCAGGCCCTCTAACATCCTTCGTCTTAACCAACAGGTACATTGGAGCGTGATCAGAAATGATAATATTACTGATTGTACAAGATGCCACCAACTCCAGGGTTGCCACGGGGGTCAGAAAAAAATCAATTCTGGTGTGACATCTGTGTAGATTGGAAAAAAACATAAAATCCCTGCCTGTAGGGCGGAGACTCCTCCAGACATCCACCAACACTAACTCCACACACAGGTCCACTAATTTTTCAGTTTGTTACAAAGGATATCGGGGGTGGAGGTGGGGCACTTTGGGCAACTAGTCTACTGTGGGATCCATGAGACAATTAAAATTTCCCCCTGTAATGATATGCCAGAACTTGAGACTCATCACTTTAGAGAAAGCATCTACCAGAAATTTGAGGGGATGGGCCAGAGGGCAATAAACATTTAAAACACCATATGCCCTTTTTATCAGGACTTTGAGAATTACAAACCTCCTGTGTCTGACTTTACCACACTCTAGTAACTTAAATGGGAGATTCCTCCTAACCAATATAGTCACTCCCCTACTTCTGTTATTAAAAGATGAAAAGTAAACACAATCAAAGCCATTCTGCTGTAGTTTCAAATGCTCACTATCATCCAAGTGTGTCTCCTGTAACAAAGCAATATCCACATTTTCCTTTCTAAGACTCGAAAGTACCTTCTTCCTCTTAATCGGTGAGTGATTCTCCTTGATGTTCCAGGTACACCATTTAATCAAGTCATTAGCCATAACCTTCTGCAGTAACATTTAGATTCCAGAGGAGGAACTCGAACCACAAATTGCCGAGCCTTAGTGTAGCAAGATCCATCGAACAAAAACTGCATAAACTAAAACCACTACAGTTAACAAACCTACAAAGCTATCAAAGATTATATACAACAAAAACCAAAAAACAAACCAACATATAAAGCGCCAATGGCGCTGAATAGGGGAACTCTCCCCCTGTCCAAAGGGGGCAACTACACATCCCAAAACCCAACTTCCCATCCCGCTGCCAATTCTGCAGCCTGGGCATTTAAATACCTGAACTGAGCGTAAACTGCCCGTAAGTAGGCATCTAGTCATCCCATCTATTTTCTCCCCTCCTAACTATAGCCGCACTGCAAACACAAGCAGAAAACAAAGAAAATACACCATGGAATAACAATGTGAATAAAGAAATTTTTAAAAAGAGGGTAAGTACCCCACCCACTCTTTGGTGTAACTTAGAAATTGAAAGTACACATCTCAACCGCTGCCAAACAGTTTGAACCAGATTATTACCAATAAAAAAGATAGGAAAAGAAACCCCTGACTGGACTTAAAAGAAAAAACAGAGACATACCCAAACAACGCTACTATTTGTACATACTAAATTGTTCAGATTAAGTTAATTTGTCCACAAAGTCTTTTGCCTTCTCCAACATGTCAAAGAGATGTACAGATCCATCTAAGGTGAATCGAAGCACCACCAGATACCTCAGAGAGTACTGAATCCCAAGCTCCCTCGGTCTTTCCTTGACGCCGTCATGGGATTTTCTTTGCTGGATCACTGCTGCTGAGAAGTTCTGGATGAACATGATCTTAGACCCCTTGTAAACTAGGGCCTTCGGATCCTTCCCCAGATTCTGGAAGCTTCCACAATTCCTTCTTATCTCTATAATGATGAAACCACACCAAGATAGGACCAAGACATTGATCCAGACCTGACCTCCGTGTTGTGACCTGGTGGCCCCCTCAATCTTCAAGCCTCTCATTCCAGCCTCCAAGTTAAGGAATTTCGGCAACCGGTCCTCAACAAATTCTGCCGGCCACTCACCTTCCTTACCGTCTGGTAGACCGACTATATGAATATATTTTCTTCTGTCCCTGTTCTCAAGATCATCAACTTGGTCAAGCAAATTACAGGCTTGGATCCTATCCTTGGAGGGACTGGTCTCAGCTTCCACCTTTGAGACTCTATGTTGTACCTCATCCATCCTTTTCTCCAGGTGTCCCAGCACTGTTCATGCTTCTGCAGCATGATGGAGATCGGGACCAGTTTCTCCTCTATCTGTTTACCCAACATCTTGCGAGATTTCACAAGCTCCTTCACCAGGACCTGGTGAGAACTCTAGCCCAAGGATCCTGTAGGCTGGGTTGGGGCCCAGCCTCTGATGCTCCTCCTCCCTTCTTCGGCATCCCTGAATGGCAAAAACCAAGATAAGCTTACTGTTAACAGTTTCCTGGGACTTCACGATGTTTCCAGATTCTTAGGCTATCACAGTGGCCTGGGTGTGGCGGCTTAAAAGTTCGTCCTGCTCCTGCGGAGCTCTGCAATGTGATCTTCTTAGATCGCCGCCATCTTGGAACCCCCATCAAATGCTTTCTTCGATAATACTAAATACCTTGGAGTTCTTCTCAAATAAATCTCACCTAAGTTTATCTGACGTGCCGTAGTCTTCACAAATCCAGACTGTTGGTACTACTTTTGTTTTAATCGACACAATGATAGTCTGAGGTAACGTTGCTATAGTTGATATAAACTTGTTAGTTTTACACTCAGCTGTTTCCTTACCCTCTACTTAGATTAGTATGGAACATGTAACAAGTTCTTTGTTTTGGGGTTTACTAAGGACAGGGAAGCTGACAAAGTATCAGTAGAAGTAATGGGTGGAATGAATTTGAAAGGCAGGGTGTATTGGAAAGACTCATTGGTTTGAATTGCTTTCATCTCAATTTGTGAAGGAAAATGAGACTGCATATAGGGAAAATGCTTGCCATAATCTTTCAATCTTTTCCAGAGGTCCCAAAGGATTAGAAAGTGTTAAATGTGGTACCAGGCCAGTCACTAATATCAGTGATGGATAAAGTTTTAGAAATAAGAAAGAAGATATTCACAGGTACTTGGAGAGCTTTGCTTTATCATTATATAACTCAAGTCCTTACGGATGTCATGGAAAAGTTTGTCTATGATGTTTTGCCAGAAAGTCCTAACTATTCCTCACTCCCAGGTTGACTTGTTTCCCCCTCAATGATGCTGTTACTAATGCTGGCGCCCTCACTTTCTCAACTTGACTGCACGACTCATTTTTCTTACCACTTCCCTGCCTGATTTTATCTCTGTTTCTGCCTCTCTTGCCCACTGCCGTATTTTTCCTTTTCTTCTCCCATCTCTCCTCATATCTCATTTCTTGCACTTGCTTTCTTCCTTCACTCTCCTCTCCCATCATGCTTCCTCTCTCCATCTTCTCCCTTCTGTACCCCTAAGTTAGACTCTAGCTACATGTAAGCCATTACAATCCATTGACATATACAATGCTACTAAATAAAACTGATCCCTTATAAATATACACACACACACACACACAAACACACACATATATATAAGATAGACAGACAGGATAAAATAGATATGGACAATGAGGATAAAACTGGAAAGACAGTTCATGTCTTTGTTTCAGGTTCTGTTGTTGAGATGATCCTTATGACTTTTTGCTGACTGGTGTGTTGCTTCAATCGTCTTTCTCCAATGCTTTCACTTTTTAGTAACAGGCACAAGTTGGCTGATAGGCTTATTAAAAAGTGTGTGACTTGGCAGTTGAAAGTCAGTGATCAACAGCTGTTGCAGGAATGATGAATTGGTTTTCTTTCGGTTTACAATAAGTTGTGACTGCAGAGAATGGTCTGCTCCTCAGCTGGGGAAGAACTGAACACTTCTTTACCTCTATGACTTGTTTCTTGCTCCAAGTTATTCTTTTACCTGAGAATTAATCACACAGTTGCAGTTAGCAAAAATCCTCTGTTATTTGTCTAACAAATGCTGCATCAGTATACCCCCTTGGCTCCAGATGTCAGAAACTGAAATTCCACTTTCTATTTTTTCGAACAGTTTGCATGATGCTTGGCATGGGTGTCAGGTTACTTGCCCAATGCAGCATTCTATTAAAACACTTTTAAAACAGTTCTTTCTTATTTCAGCCCACAGTTTTTAAAACTCAAAAACTCATACCCTGCTTGAGAAAAATGAGGACCACTGTTTTTCTGTCTGTATGAACTACAGCAAACCTTTTATTATACAGCATCTATGCGACCAGGAGTGTGCCAGGTGATCAGATATTCCAAATAATCAAGGGACCTGCATAACCAATGTAAAAACACACACTAAGTAATAGAAACGTAATGCAAGGGGTAAACATGTTGCATTGTACTTTATTTAAAGCATAAGTCACTGAAATAGTAACAAATAAAACTTATTGGCAGAGAGCTTTCTCATTCACGCCTTTAACTGAAACTTGAAAGGGTTCAGAAAAGATTTACAGGGACGTTGCCAGGGTTGGAGGATTTGAGCTATCGGGAGAAGCTGAACAGTCTGGGGCTGTTTTCCCTGAAACGTCGGAGGCTGAGGGAGACCTTGTAGAGGTTTACAAAATTATGAGGGGCATGGATAAGATAAATAGACAAAGTCTTTTCCCTGGGGGCGGAGAGTCCAGAACTAGAGGGAATAGGTTTAGGGTGAGAGGGCAAAGATATAAAAGAGACCTAAGGGGCACGTGGTACGTGTATGGAATGAGCTGCCAGAGGAAGTGGTGGAGGCTGGAACAATTGCAACATTTAAGAGGCATTTGGATGGGTATATGAATAGGAAGGGTTTGGAGGGATTATGGGCCGGGTGCTGGCAGATGGGACTAGATTGTGTTGGGATATCTGGTCATTGTGGACAGGTTGGACCGAAGGGTCTGTTTCCATGCTGTACATCTCTATGACTCTATAACTGACTACTTGGACATGGTGGAAATCACAATAATACAGTATCTTGGGTATATAATTATTATATTAAGAGTGCCAGTTCTTAAGGTACTGGTTAAAACAAAATTTGCTGTACTTGAATGTTTGAATGCAGGGTAAAATTTCAATAATGTACTGATGATGCCAAACTTGTAGAAGGCAAACAATGAAGATGATTGACTGCAATAAGACACAATCTGAACAATAGGTAGATAAGTGGAAAATTGAATTTAATGCAGAGAAGTGGAGATGATGCATTTTTGGTGGCAAGGCTCGAAAGCAATTGAATACATTTACTAGCAAAGAGTGTATTGAGGCAGAAGGGACCTGAGTGCATAGGTCTTTTAAAATGACAGAACATATTGGGCAGGTAGTTAGCAAAGTGTTTGGGTCTTCGGTAAAATGAACAAAAATATCAAGCATAAAATTAGAAAAGTTGGGCTTTTTTAAAAAAATCTCTGGTTAGACTCCCACTTCAGTATTGCATCAACTTCTAGTCATCACACTTCAGGGATGTTGAGAAGGTCCTTGAGTAGGTGCAAATATGATTTACTAGAAAGTTTCCAAGGCTCAGGGATTTTAACTACAAGAAAAGTAGCAGAGCTGCAGCTGGTGGAAATCACAGAATCACAAACAGAAATTGCTAGAAAAACTCAACTCAACTGGCTCAATTTGAGGAGAGAAAGCAGAGTTGACATTTCGGGTCCAGTGACCTTTTTCCAGAACTCTAAACAAAGTGCATTTTATCTACAAGGTTAGGTTAGAGAGTTTGGGGCTGTTCTCCTTAGAAGAAAGGAGGTTAAAGTAACCCCTAATAAAGCTGCACAAGTTTGTGACAAGTTATTCTTGGTAGACAAGTCAATTCTGTTCCACATAAATGATAGTACAAAGGCTAGAGTACAGATTTAATGTTTTGTGGAAGAGTGCAGGGGCTGCTGTAAAGAACTGTTTTCAAACCTGGAGCTTGTAGCCTCAAAAGAGGCAAAAATGAAGATAGTCAGTGATTTTGAAGGGAAATTGAATAGGCATTTGAAGGAAATAAACTTGTAGGAACAGAGCAGGGTATGTGACTGATTGATTGATTGAAATGTTCTGCATAAAATTGGCATGGATTTGAGGGCTGATTGGCCTCCTTCTGTGGTATTATCACTTTATGGTCATCTTAAATAGCAGTGATATTTTCAGTTTTTCAATCCAAGGCATATTTCCTGAATTCAGAGTGCATTGGATTTGTTTCTTTTTGTTTCAGCCCAGGGATCTTAAAAGAATGTGTCCAATTATTTTTTAGATTAGATTAGATTAGATCCACTACAGTGTGGAAACAGGCCCTTCAGCCCAACAACTCCACACCGACCCTCCGAAGAGCAACCCACCCAGACCCATTCCCCTACATTCACTCCTGACTAATGCACCTAACATTACGGGCAATTTAGCATGGCCAATTCACCTAACCTGCACATCTTTGGAAACTGGAACACCCGGAGGAAACCCACGCAGACACAGGGAGAATGTGCAAACTTCACACAGATAGTTGCCTGAGGTGGGAATTGAACCCTGGTCCCTGGTGCTGTGAGGCAGCAGTGCTAACCACTGAGCCACCATGCTGCCCCATTCTCCATTGCCTTCATTTTGCTTGAATTACCTGTACATGTACCAAGTTCTATTTCTTAACGTATAGGTATTCCTGTAGAGCTGGTATTTTATTGTCTTCCTTCATAGTGAAATGAAGGCAAAATATCTAATTCACACATCCACCATTTTTAATTATCTGATATGTTTTCCTTTTTTTGTGGATTCCCATTCCTCCACACCATTTTATTTTGTTTTAATGTATAAACATGATGCCCCTCAGGCTACATCACCAATTGTCCATCTCTGTTGGACAATGGCTCATTATCAATCACTATAAAATCATAGCTTGGATATCCATTGTAATTTTTTATTTGTTCCATCTTTGCACCATATATTTGCTCAGTATCACTTTGTTGCTTTTCTATTTCAAGTATTTTCATTGAGTACCACTTCTTGCCTCATTTGCTGACCCTTGTTTCAGCTGTGCAAGTGTTATCTTTGCCTTTTAAGGATATTGTATCATATCAGATATTTTCTTGAGTAACTTCCATTGTTTCTGTGTAGGTTTATTCACTAACAGCTGAGCTTAGTTCATTGTAAGCATTTACTTTGCAATTCTTCAAAAGTTACAATACTTTAATTTAAAACCTCAGTTTGTGACTATCATTTCTCACTCTCTGATCCAAAGTCAGATTCAACCAGTGTCATTTTTGTACCTGTCACATGGTTAATTAGTTCTGTTTCATTCAATCAAATATGGCCTGATTCTTGTCAGTTCAATAACCATGTAAATCTTCAGCATATTCTTTGGTAAATCTTTGGACACTCTGGAGGCAGGAAACATGTTTCTGCTGATGGGTGAGTGCCGAACCAGAGGACACCGCTTAAAAATACAGGGTAGACCATTTAGGACAGAGATGAGGAGAAACTACTTCACCCAGAGAGTAGTGGCTGTGTGGAATGCTCTGCCCCAGAGGGCAATGGAGGCCCAGTCTCTGAATTCATTTAAGAAAGAATTGGATAGAGCTCTCAAGGATTATGGAATCGAGGGTTATGGAGATAAGGCAGGAACAGGATACTGATTAAGGATGATCAGCCATGATCAAATTGAATAGTGGTGCAGGCTCAAAGGGCAGAATGGCCTACTCCTGCACCTATTGTCTATTGTCATTCTAATATTTTCAAAATTAATTACAATCTATTATAGCTGCTTCCTTAGCCATGCAAGATTTATGCACAGAACATCAACCAGATACTTTTAAGCTTTGTTTCATTTTCTAAGTATTGTATTTTAAATAGTGCTCTAATAATCTATCCACATTATCCAGATTTAGTTTATCTTCCATTGCAGAATATATAAATTTAAGAGCTTTGATTTTTTTTCTCCCCAGTGGACAACCAATATTACAACTAATAAATTGCTTATGCTGCATTTACAAAACTTTTCAAACATCCATTGAAAGCATCATTTGTATTTTTACCATTTTATGTAGAACCTCTAATACATTGTTTTGTAAAATTATAAAAGCTGTTGAAATGTATTTGTTTCTCTGAGAAGTTGCAGTCTCGCAGATTTGTATTTGCATAAGCCTGCATGCTTATGCATGCTCATAAAAACTCAGTAAATTCTGGAGTGTCTGAATTCAGTTTTTTATTGTAAAGTTTATATCCTGTGTTGCTAAGAATTGTGATTGGTATATGGTATGTTTGCTGAAACAAGAATAGCCATTTGAAACCTTACAAACTTGTTAATTTGTTGTGAACTGCTCTGGTTTAGCTACATTTTTGTCTTTTTCCCCTTAATGAAAATCAGTCCATAATGTTGCAGTCTAGATTTATATTTCTATCTCCCATCATGCTGTTCAAACTTTATTCAAACTTTACTCGTTGATTAAGATTAATTTAATAGCCTGTTGTATATATAGTATGAGATCAAACCTATGAATTTATAAAATGTCACAAAGCATTTTAAAATTAATCCAGCACAGGACGCAATATAACTTTCAGCAATACATGTCAGTAGGAAAAAATGTCCTCCAGAATTCTTCAATTAATATTTTCTTCCAGTGTAAAGAGGAACAATATTCTGAAATATTCCCTTGAAGCCTTCCTTCCCTATTAACTCTTGAATAATTATCTGTTCTTTCCATTTAATTTTCATTGCTAGCCAATTTTTATGTTGCCTTAAAATGTACTGTTCATTGCTCCTCCAAGTCACATTCTACTTATCCACCTCCATATTACTCTCTGTTTCCTAATACCTGTTCTTCAGTTTTACCAACTATGTGTGCTTCTATTTTGACAAAATCTCTCTCTCTCTTCTCTCTCTGCTGATCACAGGGTTACAGTCCAAAAAACAACCCTCCACCATACCCTGACTCCTACCTTCAAACCAATTTTGTATCCAATCGGCAAGCTTTCTCTGAATCCCATATGATCTAATTTACTAATCAATCTACTATGCAGAACCTTGTAGAAGGCTTTACTAAAGTCCATATTGACAACACCTGCCACCCTGCCCTCATCAGTCTTTTTGGTTGTATGCTCAAAAAACTAACCAAGTTTGTGAGACAGTATTTCCCACGCACAAAGCTATGTCAACTATCACTAACCAGTTCTTGCTTCTCCAAGTGCATGTCAATCCTATCTCTCAGAATACCCGCCATCATTTTACCCACTACCGATGTCGCACTCACATGTCTTTGTTCCCAGGCTTCTCCTTACAGCCTTTCATACATAAAGGCACAACGTGAGCTACCCTCCAGTCCTCTGATACCTCACCCATGGCTGTAGATGATTCACATATCTGCTAGGGGACCCGCAATTTCTTCGCTAACTTCCCACAACATCCTGGGATACAGTTGGTCAGGCCCCGGAGATTTATCCACCTTTATGCTTTTTAAGACCTCCAGCAATTCTTCTGTAATGTTGGCTGTTTTCAAGACATCAGTGTTTATTTCCCTGAGTTCCCTAGCTTCAGTTTCTTTCTCCATGGTAAAAACTGATGCAAAATATTTGTTTAGTATCTCTTCCATCTCCTGTGGTTCCTTGTTGATCTTTAAGGGGTCCTGTTCTTTCCTTAGTTGCTCTTTTGTTCTTAATGTACTTGTAGAATCTCTTTGGATTATCCTTAACCTTATGTGCCAAGGATTTCACGTATCCCATTTTTGCTGTCCTGATCTCCTCCCCAAGAATGCCCTACACCTCTTATATTCTTAAAGAGATTCACTTGATCCAGTTCTCTGCATCTAATATGTGACTTCATCTTATTCTTGGCTAGAACCTCAATATCTTTATTCATCCAATGTTACCTATTCTTACCAGCCTTGCCTTTCACACTAATCGGAGCATAGAGCCTTTGAATTCTTGTTTTCTCACTTTTCAGAGCCTCCCACTTGTCCCTTTACTGACAAACCATCCACTCCAATTAACTCTTCGAAGTTCTGTCTCATAACATCAAAATTTGCCTTAGTCCAATGACAAACTTTAAAGATTATACAAGGCTTATCCTTTAAAACTAACAGAATTATGATCACTAGTCCCAAAGTGTGCCTTCCCGCTAATACTTAAGGCACTTGCACTTCCTTATTTCGCCAAGAGAGAAAGAAAATTTTCTTGAACACATTTAATAAATTCCTCACCAACCAAGCCCTAAACATTGTGACTGTCTCTGTCTATGTTTGGAAAGTTAAAATCCCCTACGATTTTAACCGTTATTCATATATATATCTGAGATCTCTCTACATATTTGTTCCTCCATTTTCCATTGACCATTGGGGGGCGTATTGCACAATCCCATCAAGATGATCATGCCCTTATTATTTTTGAGTTATACCAATGTAGCTTCACTGGACAATCCTTCAGAAATATCCTTTCTAAGTACAGCAATCATGTTTTCCTTGATTAAAAATGCCACTCCCCCTTTTGTCTCCCTTTCTATCCTTCCTATTGCAGCTAAATCCCGGAACATTAAGCTGACAGTCCTGTCCCTCCCTTGGTCATGTTTCTATAATAGCTATGATGTCCCAGTCCCATGTTCACATACATGCCTTGAGTTCATCTGCCTTACCTGTAAGACCCCTTGCATTGAAATAAGTGCAGTTAATTCATCAGAGTTGCCTTGTTCGCTGACTTGAGCTTGCCTGCCTTTTCTAATTAACTTGCTGTATTTTAATTCAGAACCATCCTCATCTGGATTTCTATTTTCGCCACTACTTTGGATCCCTTCACATTCCCTCCCTACTGGTTTAAAGGTACCCAAATAGCACTAGGAAATCTGCCTGCCAGAATATTGGTGCCCTTCCAGTTCAGGTGAAAACTGTTCGTTTTAAACTGGTCTTTTGTGCTCCAGAGGAGAACCCAATTGTAGAAACATCTGAATCCTTGTTCAGTGCACCATCTCTTCAGCCATTGACTTAAGTGCTTTATCCTCTTATTCCTACTTTTACTAGCACATGACACTGGGGGTAATCCAGAGGTTGCTACCTTTTGAGGTTCTGCTTTTTAACTATCTACCTTCCTATCTTCACTCTGCAAAACCGCAACCCTTCCCCTAATTATGTTGTACGTAAGCTTCTCACTCTCCCATTTGACAATATCCTGCAACTATTTTGAGACATTCTTGACCCTGGCATCAGGGAGGGCACATACCATCCTGAATTCACGCTCATGGCTGCAGAATCTCCTTGCCACTGACTGCACTTCAAAAGTATTTCATTGGCTGTAAAACGTTTTGCGACGTCATGAAATTGTGAAAGGTGCTGTGTTAAAGCACACCTCTTTTTTTTAAAGCCACTTACCGGTTGGTAAGAAGAAGCCACGATGTTCTGGGCAAAGAATTCCAAAGGTTCATAAACCTATGAATGAAGAGATTTATCCTTATTTTAATCCTACATGATCGACCCCTTATTCTGAGACAGTGCATGTGTTCTAGATTCACAGCCAAGTTAGACTTCCTTCAGGATCTTCTATATTTTAATTGATCACCTCTCACTCTTCTAATCTCAAGAAGATGTAGGCCTAATTTAGTCTTCATATCATTGTAGGACAACCTTCTTTAATCCAGGAATGAATCTTGCAAATCTTCTCTATCCTACCTCCAAAGCAACATACCCTTTTTTAGATATACACACCAGAGCAATGCATAATACTTCCGGTGTGGTCTCATCCAAGCTCTATACAGTTACCGCAAGACTTACTTTTGTACTCCAGTCCCAAAGGGAAAAATCTAATACGCTGTGTGCCTTGTGAATTGTTAGTGTATCTGCCTGCTTATTTTCTTATGAATCTTAAGGCTATTGCAAAGAGTCATACTCTTGTTTGAGCTCACTCTCCAATCCTTTCATCCTTCTTTTTTTTTCAACCTCTTCTGTCTTTGTGTATGTTTTACTTCAGTTGCTCCCAGTTCCCAAAATATCTCATGCCTTTGGCTCTGATGTAATATTTTTATAACTACAAAATGATCTAGCCTATTTCCTATGGAATGTGCAAGGAGAATGATATATTAGAATGCTTTACTTCCAGCTGTTGAGATAAAGGTGAGCAGTGAGAAATCAATTGTATAGTGAGAGAAGAGGGCTTTGCTGTCAAAATTAGGCAAAGGGCCCAATCCCCTCTTGACAATGCTAGTGTTATGACACAAGGTAAATCCCCACCCCCCCACTAATTTAAACAACACAGAAATGATTTAACCTGTGCTATAATCTGTTAAACCTCAAGAGGCCAAGAACTATCCGGAAGGTCACTATTTAAAATAAAAATTAACAAGTTTTTTTTTGAAAGTCGATCAGAGAATTAACTAACAAATATTTACAACTCCTTTCTCTAACCTATCTTTTACTTCCCATTCTCTGATAAAACCCCCAATTAAGATTTACCAAAAAATTCACATTTCAAAACCAGCCGCTGTCGAATCTTCAGTTTGTATCTTCCTCTGTCGTCTTAGGATTTCTGTTTCACAGGTCGTTGATAGATTAAGGTACCTTTTAAGAAAGGTATTCTGCAGATGTTGATGGCTTGACAGTACTCTTCCAACTGTTCAATTTGTTTAATATTTATACCAATAAAGCATCAGATCGTTTCATTGGTTTTAATATTATCAAAATACCAAATTCAAATTGATTGGAATGTAGTATCTTGGGGCAAAATTTAAACTGGCCGAATTTGAATTTGTTTTTGTCTCATAGCAACCCAAGTACTACTAGCTGCTGGACCAAATATTACATTGTGAATTCTCCAGCACTCTCTGTTCTTGCTAAGTCCTTCAACTCTCTTAAAGGTACAGTGCCCCTTACACCTTCATAACACTAGCACTATTGCATAAATTACAGCAGTAATATTTCATTGCATTCAAGTCCCAGTTTATGTTGCTATGCAGGGTTTTGCTGTAATTTTTGCATTAATCTACCATTCGAGAGTTTTTTCCTCCCACTTCCAGTTTCATTCCTTCGAGTGGCTGGCAGTGCAAATCTCAATCATTTAGAAACAGAAGGAAACAAAGAACATGCCCATGGATGCTGACCAAGAGAGTGTTGGAATATTTGAATCTGGAAATGACAAAGACATATAAATGAGTTTCATTGACACACTGGCTGAGGTAAGAGCACAGCAGACAATGTTCAGGAGATGGAAGTAATCAGTCCTTGAAATGGAGAGGATATGGGGTGAGAAGTTCAACTCCGGTTAAATGGTATAGTGAGATTGCAAATATTCTGCTTTAACCTACAGCTGTCCTTGAGATGAGAATGGAGCTGATGATATGGGTAAAGTAAAGTAGATAGTTTGAATACAATGGCTGTGCTCTTCACAATGTTTAACTGGAGGGATTTTTAGCTCATCAAAGACTACTATCAGAAAAATTAAAGCATTGATGGGGTTATAGAAGATGACGAAGAAATTGAGTTGGATGTCATTGTATGCACAGACGTTCATGTTATCATCAAAGCAGCATGTTGATGAGGTGATTGCGGTCAAAGGTAGATCCTTGTAAGATTCTGGAGGTAACAGGTCAAAGTTGAGAAGCCATCACTGGTGGGACTGTACCTGTAATGGTTAGGTAAGTGACAAAAACAAGGTCAGTCTCCTTGGACTGGACAACAAAAGCGATGTTGATTGAGAGTGATGTAGATGACAGGCATCAAAAGCTCCAGAGTGTTGGTGACAACAAGGAAGGGTTGCTCGCTCAGGTCTCAAACACATTAAATGCCATTTATGAATTTAGTTAAACTTGTTTTAACATTGTGACATAGGTGAAAATCTAATAAAATGTTCAAATGAAATTGTTAGAAAGCTGAGAACAGATCTAGGAGAAAACAAGGATTCAGGGATTGTGAAGAGGAAATAGGGGTTGAAAATGGGATTGATAGTTGTGGAAGGGGCAAAGCAGATCTTGCATGGAGTCATTGGTGACAGTAGTTTGGAAAGGGAGGAGTATGCACCTGACGCGAGGAAATCATTTGCAATAAACTTGCATGAGCAAGAGAAGATATTGTCAGTCAGCTGTTTAATTGCTGCTCCGTTGATGGAAATGCCTTCAACTACATAGCCTTTAGCTGTGAAATTCCTTTCCCAAATCACACTGCCTCATTACCTTCTGTTCCTCTTTTGAGGCACTATTAAAACATACTGTTTGGCATAGGAGGCCATTATATTCATTAAGCCTGCTTTCCCATTCGATAATGTTATAGAGTCATAGAGATGTACAGCATGGAAACGGACCCTTCGGTCCAACCCGTCCATGCCGACCAGATATCCCAACTCAATCTAGTCCCACCTGCCAGCACCCAGCCCATATCCCTCCAAACCCTTCCTATTCATATACCCATTCAAATGCCTCTTAAATGTTGCAATTGTACCAGTCTCCACCACATCCTCTGGCAGCTCATTCCATACGCGTACCACCCTCTGCGTGAAAAAGTTGCCCCTGAGGTCTCTTTATATCTTTCCCCTCTCACCCTAAACCTATGCCCTCTAGTTCTGGACTCCCCGACTCCAGGGAAAATACTTTGTCTATTTATTCTATCCATGCCCCTCATAATTTTGTAAACCTCTAGAAGGTTGCCCCTCAGCCTCCGCGCTTCAGGGAAAACAGCCCCAGCCTGTTCAGCTTCTCCCTGCAGCTCAGATCCACCAATCCTGGCAACATCCTTGTAAATCTTTTCTGAGCCCTTTCAAGTTTCACAACATCTTTCCGATAGGAAGGAGACCAGAATTGCACGCAATATTCCAACAGTGGCCTAACCAATGTCCTGTACAGCCGCAACATGACCTCCCAACTCCTGTACTCAATACTCTGACCAATAAAGGAAAGCATACCAAACGCCGCCTTCACTATCCTATCTACCGGCGACTCCACTTTCAAGGAGCTGTGAACCTGCACTCCAAGGTCTCTTTGTTCAGCAACACTCCCGAGGACCTTACCATTAAGTGTATAAGTCCTGCTAAGATTTGCTTTCCCAAAATGCAGCACCTCACATTTATTGGAATTAAACTCCATCTGCCACTTCTCAGCCCATTGACCCATCTGGTCAAGATCTGGTTGTAATCTGAGGTAACCCTCTTCGCTGTCCACTACACCTCCAATTTTGGTGTCATCTGCAAACTTACTAAATGCACCTCTTATGTTCGCATCCAAATCATTTATGTAAATGACAAAAAGGAGAGGGGCCAGCACCAATCCTTGTGGCACTCCACTAGTCACAGGCCTCCAGTCTGAAAAACAACCTTCCACCACCACCCTCTGTCTTCTACCTTTGAGCCAGTTCTGTAGCCTTAACTCCTTGTTACTGCCTGCCCCAATAATCCTTGATTCCCAGGTTTATCAAAGTTTCTGTTAACTTTGAAAAATGTTCTCATTCATCAATTCTTTCGTGGAATGAGTGTTGTTGACTAGACCAGCTTATTTATTGCTCAAACTTAACTACCCTTGAGGTAGTATTGAGCCACGTTATCACCCATAGTGGTGATAGAGTTCCAGGATTTTGATCCAGCAACTGTGAAGGAATAGATAAAACTTCAAGTCAGGATGTTGTATGGCTTAGAGACAAAAGTACAGTTTGTGCTGTGCCCCTATATTTGTTGCCTTTGCCTTTCCAGATAGTATAGGTAGCAAGTTTGGAAGATACTCTCAAAGGAGCTTTGATGGCTTGCAACTTTGCATCTTGTAGATGGTGTCCATTGCTGCCAGTCTGTTACTGGTAAAGAAGTGAATGTTTAAAGCAGTAGATGGAGCACAATCAAGGATGCTGCTTTTTTCTGAATGGTGTTGAGCTACTTTGGTTTTGTTATAGCTACATTCATCCAGACAAGTGGAGAGTATTTCAATCATGCTCCTTGCTTGTGCCTTGCAGATGGTGGGCAGACTTCGGGAAGTCAGGTGATGCGTTATTTTCTACAGAGTTCCTAAGCTCTGACCTGCTCTTGTAGCCGCAGTATATATCTAATCCAATTCAGTTGCATGATCAATAGTAATCGTGCACCCTGCTCCATATCAATAATTGAATTCCGAGATAGTAATGCCATTGAAAGTCAAGAGGAGACCATTAGAATCTCTCATTGGAAGTGGTAATTGCCTGCCATTTGGTGTGTATCAAAAACAAATTGCTGGCAAAACTCAGCAAGTCTTGCACATTCTGTGGGAATAAAGCAAAGTGAATGTTTTAAGTCTGATGACTCTTCATCAGTCACTGGGCTCAAAACTTTAACTCTGCTCTCTTCCCACAGGTGCTGCCAGATCTACTGAGTTTCGCTGGCAATTTCTGTTTTAGTTTCAGATCTCCAATATCTACAGTTCTTTATTTTAATTTGAGTGGTATAAATATTGCTTGCTAGTTGTCAGCCTGATTGTTATATATGGGCATAATTACTTCAGTATATTGGGATTCTCAAATGGTATGGAACATTGTGCAATAATCAGTGGATATCTTCGCTTTTGAATTCTAATTGAAGGAAGGTTTTTGAAGCAAAACATCAACACTACCCTAGAGAACTACTGCATGAGTGACCTGGGACTGAATGATTGAACCTCTAATAACTATACTCATTTTCTAGGTATGACCCCAGCTAGTTGAATCCCCTAATTCCCATTGACTTCTCTTTTACTGGAACTCCTGGATATCATGTGTCAAATGTTCCTTTTTTTCTCAAGGGTAGTCACTCTCTCCTCCTGGAGTTCATCTCTTTTATCCATATTTGGACCATGCTGTAATGAGGTCTGGAGCTACATGGCCCTGATCAAACCCAACTGAGCATCAGTGAGCAGGTTATTGTTGTACAAAGGCTACTTGATAGCCAATTTCACCTTCGATCGCCTTGATATTGAGAGTAGCCTTTTTTGCTGGTACTTAATTGGGTTGAATTTGTTTTGCTTTTTGTGGGCAGTATATACTTGGGCATATTTATCTGTGGCCAGATGTCGGTGTTATAATTATCCTGGAACACTTCGACCAGAGTTGGGTTAGTTCTAAAGTATGTCTTCAGTACCATTGCTAGAATGTTGTCAGGACCCATAAGCTTTGTAATATCTGTTGCTTTCAGCTGTTTATTAATATCTCGTGAAGTGAATCAAATTGACTGAAGATTAGCACCAATGAAGCTGGGGGTCAAGACAGAACATCCACTCGACACTTCTGGCTGAAGGTGATTGCAAGTACATGAGCCATTTATGCTGATGTGCTGAGGATTGAGATTCTTGTGGACCTTTCTGTGGTTAGTTGTTTCATTGTCCATTGCCATTCACAACTGATAGGGCACCAGAGCTTAGATCTCTGTCTATTGTATGCTTTTTTTCCGATTGGTATTGTAGCTTTACCCCTCATTTTTAGGTATGCCTGGTGCTTCACCATGCATGCCCACCTGCAGTCTCCTTTGAACCAGAGTTGAACCCTATGTTGAAGATAGAGTGGGGTGTGGCTGTGAGGTCAGAGTTTATGGTTGAATACAATTCTACTGATAGTCCACAGTGCCTTATGGATACCCATAGATCTGTTTGAAACTGCTAGACCTGTTTGACATTTGTCCCATTTAGCAACATGAACGTACCGCATGAAATGATAGATGATAACCTGGATGCAAAGACAAGTTTTTGTCTCTGCAAGGGCCATAGTATCACTACTACCAGTTTTGTCATGGACAGCTATATCTGCAAGAGGTTCAGTAGTGGGAATGAAGTCTGTTGGGGTTTTGTTTTACCCTCTTGATTCTTTCAGCACCTGCCACGGGCCCAGTCGAACTGTCATGTTACTCAACAGTAGGCTAGTTCTGATCGTGGTGCTACAGAACCACATTTCATGATGAACGTTGAAGTTCCCTGCCCAGAGTATATTTTGTGCCCTTGCCGTCCTTTGTCCTTCTTCCAGTTGGTGCTCAACATAGAGGAGTGATGCAGTGTGGGATATTTCATTTGCCTATGTTTGACCTGATGCCAGGAGAATTCGTGGGGATTGAAGTTAATGTTGAGGACTTACAGAGCAATTCCCCACCTACTGTATGCAGTCAGTGTCTGCCAATAGGTCATCACGTACCCAAGGATTTTGATGTTGAGGATATTATCTATCAATTCCAAGAGTATGACTTGTCAGGCTGTTACTTGAATGTGAGACAACACTCCTAATTTTGGCACAATCACCAGATGTTGGTAAGGAGGAATTTGAAGAGCCTACAGGGTTTGCAGTGGCATTTTTGTTGGAAGGTTGATGACAGGTGGTAAATTCTGTTTCGTTTCTTTTTGCCTTTGTATTCAATGATTCAGACACCACTGATGGGTTAGCCATAGATGAATTGTCTGTGGCTAACCAAGGAGTGTAAAGATAGTATCAAATACAAAGAAATAGCAGAATATAAAAGAAACAAAGAGTAGAAGATTAATAAGGAGGACGAAGTTGGAGTTTCAGTAAAAGTTGGCTATAAAAATAAAAACACAGTATGAGTTTTAAAAAAGAAATGAATGCTGGTCCTCTCGAGTAAGAGTCTGGGAAATTGGTAATGGAAAGTAAGGAATTAGCAGGTGATGTTATTAGATATTTTGCACTCACCTCCTGTGTGGATGATGCAAATAACATCCTAGAAATTACTATAAAAGGAAAGGAGGTGCTTAAAACCATCTCATTGATAGGGAAGGTGTGCAGAGAAAATTATTAGAAATAATAGTTGATATACCCCTTGGTCATGATGGGCTTCTTCATTAAGTGATTACTATTGATTTTCCAAAACTCCTGGATTCTGGAGTATAACTCATTTTAATCAAAAAAGGAAGGAGACAGAGTAGAAAACTACAGACATGCACACATATGTTCTTGTGAAAATACAGGAATCTATTTCTCAGGAATTGAGGGCATTCTGGCTAGGTTTGCAGATGATACAAAGATAGGTAGTGTTGAGGTAGGGAGTTTGCAGAAGGATTTGGACAGGTTAGGAGAGTGGGCAAAGATTTGGCAGATGGAGTACAACATGGGAAAGTGTGATATCATGCACTTTGATAAGAATAGAAGCAGGGACTATTTTCTAAATGGGGAGAAAATTCACAAGTCTGAAGTGCAGATAGATTATGAGTTCTCGTTCAGGATTCTCTCAAAGTAAACTTGCAGGTTGAGTCAGTAGTTAGGAAATTGAATGCAAAATTGGCATTTATTTTTAGAGGACTTGAATATAAAAGTAGAGATGTATTTCTGATGCTCTGTAAGGCTGCGGTCAGACCACATTTAGAGTATTGTGTGCAGTTTTGGGCCCCATATATGGGGAAGGATGTAATGGCCCTGGAGCGTGTTCAGAGGAGGTTCACGAGAATGGTTCCAGGAATGGAAAGTTTAATATATGAGGAACATTTGAAGACTGGGTCGGTCTATACTTGGAGTTTAGAAGGATGAAGGGGGATCTAATTGAAACTTAGAGAATATTGAATGGCCTGGACAGAGTAGATGTCGGGAAGATGTTTCCTTTGGTAGGAGAAACTAGGACTCGAGGACACAGCCTTCGAGTAGAGCGAAGTAAGGAAAACTTCTTCAGCCAGAGAATAGTGAATCTATGGAATTCACTGTCACAGAAGGCTGTGGAGGCCAGGTCATTGAGTATATTTAAGATGGTGATGGATTCTTGATTGTCAACGAGATTAAGGGTTACAGTGCGAAAGTGAGAGAATGGGATTGAGAAACATATCAGCCGTAATTGAATGGTGGAGCACGCTCGATGGGTTGAATAGCCAAATTTCTGCTCCTATGTCTTATGGTCTTTTGGCCTTTTATTAAGGAGGATTATAGTGGGACACTTAGAAAATCTCCATGCTAACTCTGCCTGGTGCCATTGTTTTCTGAAAGGGAATTGATGTTTGATTAACTCTTTGAACTCTTTTGCAGAAGTAATACGTAATGTAGATAACGGAAACCCTTTGGAATTGTATACTTAGTTTCCAGAATGTCTTTGACTTTGTCACTTCAAAGTTTACTGTGCGGAATAAGAGCTCTCAGGATTGCATTATAGAGTCTGTCGAGGGTTGGTTGCATAACAGAAATGGTGAACGTAAATTGGTTATTTTTGAGTTAGCAGGCTGTAACAAGCAGGGTGCTGTAGGGATAGACTAGCTGAAAGAACCAAATGCATAGTTAATGCTAAACTAAATGCTAAATTTGCTGATGGCACAGTTAGGTAAGGAAGAAATTGTGAAGGGGTTGTGAGGATCCTGCAAAAGGATGTAGATAGGTTAAGTGAGGTAAGGAAAAAGAAATGGCAAATGGAGTATAATGCAAGAAAATGTAATGTCGTCCACTTTGGCAGAAAGAATAGAAAAACTGCACCTTATTTAATGGAGAGAGATTGAAAAACTCCGCAGTACAGACGGATCTGTGGCTAAGTACACAAAAAGCAGGCATGCAGGTACAGCAAGTCATTAGGAGGGCAAATACCATTTATTGCAAGTAGAATGGAATATAGAAATAGATGATTTGCTACAGTTATACAGGGTCTTGACTGAGCCACAGCTGGAATACAATATGTAGATCTGGTCTCCTTGTTCAAGAAAGGATGTAAATGCATTAGAAGTAGCTCAGAGAGGAATATGAGATGGGAGAGGAGAGCAGGAGGTTTGGGAGCTGGTGGTGTTTCTCTAGCATGGAAATTGTGGACAGGCTGAGTCTCTTTAGTGTTAGAAGAGAATGTTTGCCCTTGTGAGAGAGACTGGAAGTAGAGGAGACAGTTAAAAGTAATGGGTCATCCTTGATAATTGAGAGGCTTTGGAACTCTTCCCCAGAGAGCAATGGAGGCAGCATCAATGAATATTTTTAAGGTATTGATTGGTTCTTTACTAACAAGGGACTCTAAAGCTTATCAGGGGATACACAAAAATGTGGAGTTGAGGCCATACTGAAATCAGCATGATCTTTTTGAATTGTTGAGCAGGCTTGAGGGACTGATTAGCCTATTCCTGTTCCTAATTTGTGTGTTCATGTGGTCTCCAGGAAATAGAGTTCCAAAGTGTTACGAACTCTTTGAGAAAGAGCATTCCTTTGTCTGAAATAGGCGATTGCTTATTTTGGGACTATGTCCCCATTCTTAGATTTCTCCACTAAAAATCCTTCCATCATCTACCTTATCAAGGCCCATCAGAATGTTACGATTCAATAAAGTCACCTATCATTCTTCTCATCTCAAATGAGTACAGACTCGAGCTGCGTAATCTTTGCTCACAGGACTGAGCCTAGTGAACCTTCTCTGAAGTGCTGCTAATGTCAGTATAATACCACTTTAAATAACGGATAGAAATCAGTACACCGTATTCTAAGTGAGGTCTTACCGATAACCTGGACTGTAGCAGCATGACTTCCCTGCTTTCTCCACTAGCCCTCTTGCAATACATGCTAATACTCTATTTGTCTTCCTAATTAATAGCTGCATCTGCATGCTAACTTTTGTTTGATGTATAAAGAGACCCAAATCCCTCTATCCTGTTGAATTCTACCCTGCCGGAGTGGGTTATTTTATTCCTCAAGCCTCCATTATCATTTGATAAGAGTAGAGCTGATTTGATTGTGACCTAAATTCTATTTTCCAGTCTATACACGATCCTTTATTAATCAAAATTCTATCTAACTCAAACTTAAAATTATTCAATTAACCTCTATTCACTGTTCTCTGGGGTAGAGTGTTAACAAACTTCTGAGCAAGAGTTTCTCTTCATCTCTTTCTTAAATGGGCAACCTCTTAATTTTAAATGATGTTAACCAATTCTAGTTTCTCTAATAAGAGAAAGTATCCTCTCATCATTCACTATACCACTAGTCTTATGTTTCAATAAAATACCTCTGCTGTTAATTTATATTCCATTCACCTTACAATATTCTGCGGTCTCACTGCATTTAAATAAAAGCTTTCATGTTTATTCCTACCAAGGTGTACAAGTTTCTACTTTGTAGTTCATGTGCCATTTTATTGCTGACTCAATTGACCAACTGTATATCTTTCCAAAATGCAAAGGTGAAAAAATAATGTTGAGCCGTGTATATCATTCGTATCATGTATTGTTCTTGCTACATTGAAATAAGGCTTGCTCAGTGTGTCATTTTGGCAAAATTGAAAACTTTCCTTATTAATGAGTTAAGTTTTTGTTCATTGTGCATAACGAAATCTTTATGGTGTTATGCTTAGATTTATTGAATATTTTGCCTTTTTCTGTTTTGTCATAACAGTAAGATATTTGAAATTTCAGAGATTCTATAATATGTTCTGTTACGTTTTTTTGCAATTCATATAATTTTATAGCAATGTTGAAGATTGTTTCTCCTGTGATCTCAGTTGCCTTGGGAATTATATACAGCAATTCTCCATAGCTCGATATCCATATTAAGCAGCTCGAAGACAAGTGTGGAAAACAGCTACATACTTAATATAAAATAAAAACTTCTGATGCTGGAAATCTGAAACGAAGACAGAAAATGTTGGAGGAACTCAACAGGTCTAGCTGAATCTTAGAAAGAGAAACAAGTTAATCTTTTGAGTTCAGTGACCCCTTGTCAGAACTGATAACAGCTAGGAAAGGATGGAATTGATGGTGATGACAATTCGGGTGTGAATAGAGGTAGATGGATACTGGCCCAGAGAGAGAAAAAAAGGGTTTGACACATAATGAGATAAGTGGTTATAAGCCAAGAGGTAGAGATCTAGGGACGGTTCTATCAAGATGTGTAAGTGGTTGAAAATGGGTTGATATGCTTGCAACCCATACAAAACAGTAGATGTTTTGGGGAAGGGTAATGAACATAGAAGAAGGTGTTCACATTCTTAAATTGCTAAACTCAATCGAGTCCTTAAGGTTGCAAGATACTAGGTGTGAGGGAGGTCTTGTTCCTCCAGCTTGTGTCGAGATCGATAGAGCACTGCAGCAGGCTTGAAACACAAATGTTGGAGCACGGTTCATTGAAGTGGCAGGCAACTGGAAATTCAGGGTTACTTTTACGGACAAGGCGTAGTTGCTTAATCTCTAAAAAGTACCTTCTTTTGTCCACACTGCCAATCTAGTCGACTATATTCACTGCTCACAATGTGGTCTACTCTATATTGGGGAGATGAAACACAGGCTAGATGACAGCTTTGCCGAACATCTATGTTCTGTCCGTAAAAGCATGACCCTGCGCTTCCAATTGCCTACCATTTCAACACACCTCCGTGCTCCCATTGCTAAAATTCTTGTCTTGCGCCTCCTGCAGGGCTCAATGTAATCTGAAGGAACACATCACCTGTACTCAACATGAAGATTAACAATTTCAGAACATGAACACCTTTGTTTGTTCACTCTTCCTCTCCTCTTGTCTTTTATGGGTTGCACCCAGCACAGCCAACCCATTTTCTAACACTTCCTCTTCTTCTTAGCACCCTACCTAGTACTGATCATGATCTCAGCCTATCACAAGTAATCTTTGCTTACCCTTTTTTTCTGTCTCCATATCCTTGATTCAGTCCCCCACTCCATTAATAACAAAAATGCCAAACTTTCCCGGCTATTTTCAGTTCTGACATTTACTCAGATTTTCTCTCCACAGATTCAGCCAAACCTACTGAGTTTCTCCAGCACTTTCTGTTTTTGTTTCACCTTGTTTTAATTGTAGCAACAAAACAGAATAATATTTGGCTATTACAAATCTGTTCTTTCAGGAGTACCTCATTAGATGTGGAACCAATTTATACATTCAGAGCCCATATGTAAGTAACATCAGTTTTCTAATAGATTATTTTACTATGCAAATATCCACCAACACACAATGAAATCCATTTAAAACTATGCAGAAAAATAGAAAAAAAAGTCATTGCTTTGTAATTTAACAAAAAATTTTGCAGATGTAAATATTTCTTTATAATTTAACCATTCTAATGAGACAGATTATCTATATCATGTATAATTTGAGTAGTTCAATAATAATTGTCGAGTCAGCAGTTGCTTCTAGTAATGTTCACTTCATAAATTTGATTTGTTTCACTGTTTTCTTTTGTTTCTAGTGGACCTGTACTGTCTTTGACAATTAGTTCTAATGGTGAGCAGTGTTTCAGTGGTGGAATTGATGCTACAATACGATGCTGGAACATGCCAAGTCCCAATGTTGATCCATATGATACATATGGTATGTACTAAATGAAAATACTGCTTATTCTTCACTTATTCAGTAGCCTGTCTTTAAACAGTTTTTGTTTCAAATTCTACAAATGATTCTTTTGAAGATTTAAAATCTTTAATTTCAGTACTTTGATTTTAAACATTGTAAGTGCTTTCACTATACTATATAATAATTTGAATCTAGCATTTATTTATGCACTGTCATGGGATACTCCTTGATACACTCCAGTGTATGTTAATTATTCATTAATTTCCTTCCTCATTCTGTGGGTAAAGTCAACATTCAATAGAAGAATATTAAGGGTCATTAAGCTTTTATTCCAAACTATACCCAAACAGTAAGACCTTACTGGAAATTGGGTCTTCATTTTATAAATGAATTCCTTCATAGGATAAGATGTAAGCAATGCTGACAAAGTCAGTTTTTAACTGAGTATTCCTAATTTCAATTAAGATGATAGTGGTTGTGAGTTATGTTGCTAAAAATTGAATACCTTTATAGGCAATTTCAGGGAACAGTTGAAGAGTCAGCTGCATTACTAGGAGTCTGAAGTCACATCCAGACTAGAATAAATGAGTATGGGAGATTCTTTTCCCTTCAGATATTAATTAGCCAGATGAGTTTTTACAGCATGATCACGATTACTGATGCTAACGGTATATTCCAAATTTATTTAAATAACTGAATTCAAATTCCCCATTTTGAATGTGTACTTATGGCTTTAGATCATAAGTCAGGGCCCTCAAAAATTACTCATTCAGTAAAGTAACAATTGATCCATGTTTGTCCTTATACCTTTCATACCTAATTTTGTGAATTTGTCCTGGTGTATAGTGTTCCTCCATCATAAGCTAAGACCCATGTCTACTCAAGCTGTCCATGAGACATAGGAGCAGAAGTAGGCTGTTCAGCCCATCGAGCATAATCTTCTGTTAAGTGAGGTCATGGCTGATCTGAAAATCTTCAACTCCACTTTCTTGCCTTTTCCCCTTAAACTTTGAGTCCCTTACCGATTTAAAATCTCTCCGCCTTAGGTATAGTTATTGAGTCAGCCCTCCATGGTAAAGAATTTCACAAATCTACAACCCTTTAAGAAAAGAAATTCCTCTTCATCTCTGTCCTCCTCCTGAGTGCTTGCCCTTTGATCTTAGACTCTCCCACTAGAGGAAACAACTTTTCCACATTTACCTTGTCAAATCCTCTAAGAATCTTGGAGGAAGTGAGGACTGCAGATGCTGGAGATCAGAGTCGAGAGTGTAGTGCTGGAAAAGCACAGCAGGCCAGACAGCATCCCAGGAGTAGGAGAATCAAAGTCTCAGGCATAAGCCCTACATAGGCATGAAACGTTTCTGAATGAGACATTCCTGATGAAGGGTGTATGCCTAAAACATCAATTCTTGGATGCTGCCTGACCTGCTGTGCTTGTCCAGCATTACACTGTCACCTCTAAGAATCTTTTATGTATCAGTAAGGTTGCCTCTCATTTTTCTATATTCAAATGAATACAGCCCCAATCTATTAAACTTCTCATAAGACAGTTCTTCCAAACCTGGTATCATCCTTGGGAACTTTCTCTAGACTAGCTCCAGTGCCAGTATATATCACCTTAGGTAAGGGGCCCAGAACAGTTTACAGTATTCCAGTTATGGTCTTATATTGCTTTAGCAAAATCCACCTCGCTTTTATACTGCATTACTTTTGAACTAAAGGCCAATGTTTCATTGCCTTCTGTTACAACACAACTTAAGCCCTCCTGCTTAATTTAAACCAGCAACACAGAAAAGATTTATCCCGTGCAAATTCAAGAGACCGAGAACTATTTAAAGTAAAAGTTAACAACTTCATTTCTTAAAGTATGACAGAGAATAATTAACTAATAGCTATTTACAACCTCTTCCTCTAACCTATCTTTTACCTTTCCCTTCTATAATACTAGTCCAATAAACCCCCACCACCACCCTGATTAAGATTTGCCAAAAATTCAAATTTTCAAAACCAGCCAGACATCAAATCTTCTCTTCCCCTGTCGTCTTTTCTTCTTAGGGATTTCTGTTTCACACGTCACTGATCGAGCAAGGTACCTTTTAAGAGAGCTATTTTTCGGACAGAGTCTACATGCTGGTACCTTGGCAGTTCTCCTCCTAACTGTTCAATTTTCCCCGGTCCTATCCCTCCAAATTATCAGGTTGTGTTGTTGGCTTTTAAGATTGTCAATATACTAAATTCAAACTTGATTGTAATTTGGTATTTTTTGGGGTATAATTTAAACTGACTGGCTTAATTCGAATTTGTTTTTGTCTCCCAGCAACCTGCTACCCTAGCTACCCCAGTACATGTTACATTGTATCTTGTTGAAAAAACTAGTTTTGCTAGCTTTTAACTCTCTTAAAGGCACAGTACACCCACATCCTCATAACACTTCTCAGTTATCTTTTGAAATTTGGTGCTAGCTTTTTTTGTGATTCCTGGCTGAGAACTTTAAAATCCCTCTGATGTATAGCTTTATATAGTCTTTCTCCATTTAAATTATATTTAGCTCCTCTATTCTTCCTACCAAAGAGCTTAACTTCACATTTCACACTTTGTATTCCATTTGCCAACTTTTAGCTCACTAGCTTAGCCTATAATGTCTTCTGCAGACCTGTGCCATCCGCAGACTTGGTTACAGTGCATTCACTTTCCTCATCCAAATCATTAATATATCATTAATGTAAGTAATTGTAACCCCAGCACTGATCCCTGAGATACACCGCTACAGTTGCCAACCTGAAAATGTAAAATTTAAAAACAGTTACTTTTTGTTTCCATTAATTATGTCATCTAGTTGAAAATTATTTTGTTAATTAATTTATTTTGGTAGCCTTTAATAAATCCTGCCCATTTAGAGACACATTCACCACAGTGAAAAGCTGATCAAATGATTTCAGTGTGTTGAACACTTAGGAGACCATAGTAGCTAGTGCCATAGTAAAGGTATTACATGTTTGAAGAAGCTAGATTGGAAATGCAGAGCTGTGTCAAGGTGTAGAAAGATGGGAGCAGAATGACAATCACTGTCAAATTGCCACTCTGCTCCTACCTTTCTCCATCCTGACACAGCTCTGCATTTCCAATCCTAACTCCTTCGTACATATAATGCCTTTCCTTTCTATGGCACTAGCTACTGTGGTCTCCGACGTGTTCAACAGACAAATCATTTAAACAATCTTTTATCATGGTTAATGTGTTTGAAGGTGGGTTTGAGATGCAAAGTCTTGTGAGGTTAGTGGTGATAGAGGGGGATGTCAGGTGGTGGAACCTAGAAAGATTGGGTAGGGAGTATCTATAGGTACCCTGATTTGAATCAGGAGTTTCTGCCTGCTACTTTCTAGATAGTTCAGATAAGTAATTCAAAAATGTCTGAAATCTCCAAAAGTCAAAGACCTTTTTTTAGTGTCCTGATGAGCAGGAGAATTGTTCATTGAAAGCTCAAACTTAACTGAAAATTCCCAGAGTCATTGCAGTGAGATTTCTGTGATGTCCCAGCACTTACCTTGGGCCTTATGACCTATCTTTGTTGATCCAGAGTCCAGAAGATCGGGCATAAGGCCCAAGATGTGCACCCATATCAATTACCTTTTTTAAAAGAATTCCAATATTGCCCTTATAATGTACTAAGTTAGCACTGAAAATCAAATCAGCTGATTGAATCACAAGGACATATGCTGCAGCATGATCAAAAGAGAGAATATGCATTAAGTCATTGTAGACCATACTATACTATGTCAAGTGCTTTTTGAATTAGTTATCCGCCACTACTGAAATGGTAAATAGTATAATGTATTTTTGTCAGAAACTGACTTAACGTCTACTTTGCGATTTTCCCTTGTAATTCATCTGGAGACTGTATTGCAAATAGTAGAATTCATGATGTATGAGGAAATGTTAAAGAACCTGGAGCACCTCAAAATTGACTATTTGTTTCATATTTACCTACAGATCCAAGTGTCCTATCAAATACATTGGTGGCACACACAAATGCAGTATGGGGTCTTTCATTTAGTGGAATAAAGAACCGGTTGCTGTCTTGTTCAGCAGATGGCACTATTCGGTTATGGAACCCAACTGAGAAGTCACCTTGCCTTAGTACTTACAATGTAGAAGGGGGTAAGTATAGCGATGTTATTGAATTTAACAGATTTTTTTTTAGTAATGCCTCTTTCTGTCTTTCGAAATAGCAAAATACAGGGTTTTATTTCAACATTTTGCTGAGGTTGGTTCAGTTGTGAAAAGAATAGTAGGCTTGGATTCTGGATTATGGGAAGAACAATGTGAGGATTAAACTCAAAGTTAAATTCATTCTGTAAATCCTGTGCAAAGCGTAAGTGAGGATTAAAGATGCAACCATATTGCTCCTTAGTAAATGAGAATGAACCATAAGCCACTCGTAACTGGTTCCTATTTAAAGTAGCACATTGTAAACACAATCAGTGTTCCTGCCCTGTGCAGAAGCTATTTTTTTCCGAAAGAACTTTAAAAATGATAGTTGAAATTATAGAATAATTACTAAGGATTTGTCTGGAAAGGATATCTTGTTATCATTGCAGATTTGTCACAAGCTACTGTAGTAGCAATGGAATATTTATTTGTTATAATCTATACTTGGAACAAGAAAGGACCATGGCATTTGTGCATTTGGCCCCCTTTCTATTGTGCTTCATAGTGATATATCAGCATCCCTCCTCCCATTTCTTAGAATTAACAAGTGGTATATTTGTGACATAAGATTCAGCAATGTATTGTGTAATGTGTAAATAATGATAGAAAACCTGATGTTCTGTAGGCAAATTTGAATGTATTCCGGTTAGATTTGCTTCATCTGAAGTTTGTGCTTATAAGAGGCATGTTTCAAGCACTTTCTTGTCAGGTAGAGAAAGATTAGATGTGGAATAAAACCTCATTTATTCAAATATGCCTGAGTAGCCTTAATGTCATTAATACATTATACTATTTGCTCCACTGTAAACTCGCTGCTTTAACAATCTAAATTGTCTATTTACTGCTAAGCCAATGGCAGTTTTATGCAGTTTGTACAGTTAATATTTCTAAAGATTATCAAATATGTGATTACTGTGCTTTAACTAACATTTCAGAAAATGGAATCCCTACATCAGTTGACTTTGTAGGTGCTGATCCTGCTCACATTTTGGGTTCCTTTAATAGTGGCAACACAGTCATTTATGATATTGAAACTTCTCAGCCTTTAGTGATGTTGGCATCGCAGGTAGACGCCGGTGAGTTGTATGAAAATATTATTTAAAAATTTCTGTGTTAAATCTATTCATTACAAAATAAAATAGTGAAGTTATCAATGTTTCAGCTTGCTACTTGATAATCCATGAAGAGAATCTTCTTGAATTCCATCTTTTTTATCCCACCCATCCATTACCTGCCTAAAATGTTCTTAGTGACAAATTGCTATGAAACTGTACACTCATACATGAAGATTTGTTCATTCATCATATCAGTTCTTCTCCTGACTGGTTCATTGTCTTATTTATTCATGTGAACTCTGCCTTCTTGCTCTGTTTTTTTACTGTGGTTTGCCTGTGTTTTATAAATTGGTATTGAAATAAATTCAGAGCTTGGGATGACTTCACATTTCAACATGCGAGGCAGTACTGTGGCTCAGTGGTTAGCACTGCTGCCTCACAGCACCAGAGACCAGGGTTCGATTCCTACCTCTGGCAACTGTCTGTGTGGAGTTTGCACATTCCCCCTATGTCTGCGTAGGTTTCCTTCGGGTGCTCTAGTTTCCTCCCACAATCCAAAGCTGTGCAGGTCAGGTGAATTGGCCATGCTAAATTGCCCATAGTATTATGTGGCTTCGTCAGGGGTAAATGTCTGGGTCTGGGTGGGTTACTCTTTGGAGGGTTGGTGTGGACTTGTTGGGCTGAAGGGCCTGTTTTCCTACTGTAGGGAATCTAATCAAGATGCTCATTTGTGCATAAGGGAGGTGGAAATGTGACTGCCTTTGTGCTGCTGAAAAAGGGACTGCAGCAAGTTGAGTTTTTAAAAAAAAATCAGAGAAAGGGAGTTCATAAATCAAAAAGGTTTTAGAGTAAAAGGAGTGGAAATGGTTGTAGGGAAGAAGACAAAGCATTGGTCCAAACCAAATGTTAATAGCAGAATAAAGGTCAGCTCTGACTGAACACACAAAAAAAAGTAGACACTGGGGAAAAGATGGACCAACATGAAAAACAGAGTTCATTGTCTGAATTTGTTGAATTCAGTGGTGAGTCCAGAAGGCGAGAAAGTGCCTAATTTGAAAATTAGGTGCTGTTCGCTGGATTTCACTGGAACGCTGCTATTTTCATTTCCTTTGTGTTGTGTGTTATTTCACAAAGTTGGCCACCTGATTGTTATATCTCTAATGTCAGTCGATCAAAATTTTATTTGGTTATGCAAAAAAAAAGTGTGTTCAAGTTGTGAAACAAATTGATGTACTTTGTTCTTTGCAAATTCAAAAGCTAGATTTGCATCTATCCATAGGAGTTAAAGACAAACAAGCATATTTTAAATGAACAGATAATTATCAATATTGTTCCTCCTTCAGTCCTTTTCCTAGCGTGTAAATTTAGATTCAGCATCATATACTGATCCCTGAACAAAAAACAAGGTAGATGGCCTGAATCTAAGCCAGTACTGCTTCTGGGAGGAGTGGAGAGAGGCAGGAAGACCTTGCAATCTTCTGGGCAAGATAGTTTACTGCTTCCTTGTATCAGTGTGTTTCATTCACTATCCATTGCCTTTACCCTATTGCTACTCCCAATTTAGAATGCAGAGATTATCACTGACAGACTTGAAAAGACAGACTTGACAGGCCGCCTACTTGCAGAACGTTTCAGAGAACACCTCTGGGATACCCGGAACAACCAACCCAACCATCCCGTAGCTCAACACTTCAACTCCCCCTCCCACTCCACCAAGGATATGCAGGTCCTTAAACTCCTCCATCGCCAGACCATAGCAACACGACGGTTGGAGGAAAAGCGCCTCATCTTCCGCCTAGAAACCCTCCAACCACAAGGGATGAACTCAGATTTCTCCAGTTTCCTCATTCCTCCCCCCCCCCCCCCCCCCCCCCCCACCTTGTCTCAGTCAAATTCCTCGAACTCAGCACCGCTTTCCTAACCTGCAATCTTCTTCCTGACCTCTCCGCCCCCACCCCACTCCGGCCTATCACCCTCACCTTGACCTCCTTCCACCTATTGCATTTCCAACGCCCCTCCCACAAGTCCCTCCTCCCTACCTTTTATCTTAGCCTGCTGGACACACTTTCCTCATTCCTGAAGGAGGGCTTATGCCCGAAACGTCGATTCTCCTGTTCCTTGGATGCTGCCTGACCTGCGCTTTTCCAGCAACACATTTTCAGACTTGAAAAGATAGTAATGATAGTGAGAGTAGCAATTCATAAGACCATAAGATGCAGAAGTAGACCGTTCAACGCAACAATTCTGCTCTGCCATTCAATGAGATCGTAGTTGATGTGATAATCCTCAACCCCACCTTCCTGCTTTTTCCCATAACTTTACTGAATAAATATATTCCAGGCTGAGAGACAAGAGATTTTTAATCACCCAGCCTTTCCAGCCCGTGCAGAAATTCTTTCTCACTGCTGTCTTAAATTGACAACTCTTTATTCTGCCTTTTGGTCCTGGATTCTCCCATTAAAGAAAGCAATCTCTGAGCATCTATCCTGTAGAGCTCCCAATGTGTTTCAACCAAGTCATTCTTCTGAACTTGAGTGAATACTGGACCAAGCTACTCAACCTACCTCCTCATAAAACAATCCCTCCATTCTCAGGTTCAACCTAATGAATATTCTCTGGATTGTCTCCAATGTCAGTGTATTTTTCCTGAGACAAGAGGACCAAAACTGGCCCGTCTTTCAGCTGTGGTCTGACTAGTGCCTTGTATTTTTTTAGCAACACTACCCTATTTATATGCTCCATTCTTTACAAAATAGAGGGCAACATTCCATTTACCTTCAACATTGCTTTCTGAACTTGTGTGCTGGATTTTTCTACATCAGGCAAAATTACTTCCAAATCTCTATTTACTGCAGTTTTCCATATTCTTCCTTAATTTAAATAGTACTCAGTTCCTCAAGGTGGGTGGGGGGGGCAGAATTTGTTAACCTCTAGGCTGCTACTGAAACTTAGCTTTATTTTAGATTACCTACAGTATGGAAACAGGCTCATCGGCCCAACAAGTTCACACAGACCCTCCGAAGAATAACCCATCCAGACCCATTCCCCTGTCATATATTTAACCCTGACTATAGGCAATTTAACATGGCTAGTTCCAATGTAAAAAGATAGTTATGATTCATAGATTCAGTTGAACTTGTATTTTGTTTAGTTTGTCAAAATTTTTTCACATCTATAGTAATAATTGTTTTGATATCTATACACTTTAAAAGTTTGTTCATTACTCATACATTTTTTTCAATAATTCAGCTTGTGCATCCGTTTTATCATTACCTCAGTATTGTTCACTGTACATGTCTCACATAACAGACAACCTAATTGTCAATACCTATAAAAAATACATATGGTGACATACAATATATCACGTCAGTCACCTTGTCTCCTATAGATGGAGAAATGTTAGTCCCTGTGGATATGAGCAGCAGGAAGCTCATTTAATTTAACATTTCAAAGCCCTTCTCAGAATCGTCATCAACCAAAATGTGATATGGAATCACGTAGGAGATCTTAATACAAATTATCAAAATACAAAAGGTTTGAAAGAGCCTCTTAATGGATTAGAAGGAAAGAGAGAAGCAGTTCAGGTTTCGAAAGGAAATTTCAGTACTTAGCGCCTGAGCATCGGCACTTAATTTTCAGAGCTACGATCATTTAATTATTGTTAAATTGTGCCATTTCCATTCCATCAAAATTTTAATCAGCAAATTCCAGAAATAGCTTAATAATTGTTGCACAATTTTAGTGTGAATGTTTGCTGACTAATATGATTTTCATCAGCTTTTGCCATACTTTGTATACACAGCTTCTCCTTTAGCCAATCAGATTAATAGAGTTGTCAGCCATCCCACATTGCCTGTGACCATCACGGCTCATGAAGATAGACATATTAAGTTTTTTGATAATAAAACGGGTAAGTAATACCAAGTTATTGAAAACTGTGAACAATATTATTGTAAAGTTACAGGATCATCTGGCTTAACTATAAATAATTTTGTAATTTAGGTAAATTGATCCATGCTATGGTCGCTCACCTGGATGCTGTTACTAGTCTGGCAGTAGATCCTAATGGAATCTACTTGATGTCTGGAAGTATGTAACTACTTTCTTTAATTAAATGTTTGTAATAAATTGATCTTCAGCTGGTTTTATTTTTGTTTGCTTTATCTAGACAACTTTTAAGACAGAATGAATAACTTAGCAAAAGATTCAACAAATCCACAGTTTCAAAAACTATTTAATTTACAATTAATGTTCAATTAAGTAATAATGAGTTACTGGAATGTTTGACTTGGGGAGAAATTTTAAAGTAGATGACTAGAAAATTAGATTAATATTGTCAGTAATTGACATTAATGTTGCTTTATAATTGAAATATTAACCTGACCCTTTTTTAAATTGTATCAGGTCATGATTGCTCTATACGTCTGTGGAACCTGGATAGCAAGACATGTGTTCAAGAAATTACTGCTCATCGGAAAAAATGTGATGAATCTATTTATGACGTAGCTTTCCATCCATCAAAAGCATACATTGCTAGTGCAGGAGCTGATGCCCTAGCCAAAGTATTTGTGTAACAATTGCTAAAATATTTTTGCCCCATCATAGCAGGTGAGCTGGAAATGAACACGAATTGCTTCACTGCCATTAGTTACCTGGTTATTATGTAACACTAAGTACTACTCTGTTCTACCTGGGCAATGCTCTTCCTGATAGACGATCATAGGCAGGTGTCTTGTGGCCAAGTATCACCAAATCCTTGAATAACGTCAGGCAAAACCATTTAACTGTAATTACTGTATCTAAAATAAAACACCAGTATTTGTAGCCTTGACTGGATTTGAACTGATCTACTTTATTGTAATGTAGATGTTTTCAACGTTATGTGGAAGTTACTCTTACAACAGTAAATACTTTGGACTCTTGTGTCCTGCCTTATGGTTGGGATTGTGGTGCAATGGTGGGCAGTGAACTTACAACTAAACCATTGAATGTCATCTTCAATTCCTTTTATTGATTTTCCAACATCAACATACTTTTAGTCGACTTTAAGCATTAAAAAAATTAAATATATTTTAACCTTCGTTTTACAGAATTTTGACAGGATGTCTAGTTTTTATAAGTCTTTTGTATAATTTTCCTGTCAGAATAATGTTCCAAATAGGGTTAATACTGAAATGTTTGATTTGGTTACAACCCAATCAAACCATCCTCACTGACCCACTATTATGTAACTACATTCTTCCCTTGCCCAGCTTAAAATCCTCAGTAAATCCTTCCATATGGATGCTATTTTAACATCACTATAAAAGCTGTTAAGTGTAATCATTGAAAACTGTAAATGTGTTGCGATGAAACACAGGGGGTTTAATACCCACAATTAACTCTTTTAAAAAAAAATTGCAGCATCCTATCACTATGTGATATTTTGTACATCTTACTGTATTTACAAGTTTATTTATCAAGGGTTAACCATCTTAATGCTATTGGCCTACTGTTATTTATTTCATTTTTCTGTTGGTCTTTATATCCCTCATGTTTTGTGTGTGTTATTGAGTCCTGTATATCTTTGTCTAGCATGGGACTTTTACAAAAGACTAGAGCGCTCTCAATATAGGTTTAAAATGGAACACTGTTTATATTACAGCCCAGGATTTCCTGTCAGATTACTTGCTTTAGGGGCTTCACCCTAATCCTGTGTAACTGAAAAATTTGTGTGAATTCTGGAGTGAAAAGGTTTTATTTTGGATTAAATATAGAATATTGAAATAGCCAAATCAAGATTCAGAAATCTGCTGTGTTTGGTCTAGCTATCCCAGCTTTACAAAGTGCTTCAGTTAATGGTGTAACTAAACAATTTGTTTGTGTAATGCATGATTAATACAATAAAGTATTTTTTCTAGTCTTCCACAGATTTCTGATGAGTTTGCAAGTTCTGATGAGTTTTGTAAGGTTTTGTTTTACAATACATGATTAAGTAAATTTTTAATATTGTACCACATAGCTAATTACAGCTGTTTAAAAGTAATGTATATAAAATGCATATAATAAATATTAAATGGTGTACCTGTAAGCTAGCGTTTGTTATATTACTTGAGTTGTATAGCTTCAAAAATGTTTTGTTTTGTGGAATCCAAAATATCCTTAATAGTTCAAAATATGTAAAATAAGGTTTACATTGAAGTTATGTCCATCGTTTTATCATTTATCTATTTAGAAAAGGGATTTGTATTTTTTAAAGCCTTTGGGGTATAACTGCATTGTCCTTTAGTAAAATGGCATTTTCTACATAATTGTTGGAAGTATAAAGTATAACATTCATTTAATCTAAATTTAAAATATACATTTGAGCCATAGCATTTTGAATTTGTCATCTAAAGTCCTTGCACAAATTTCCAAAACCCTTCTGGTTTTTGTTTCGAAGAATGTAAGCACGCAATATGTATTTTTCAAATATGAATGAACGATCTAATCTTTGGTAAGGAGTCATTATTAAAATATCAGGTGTGTAACTTACTGTGAAAATAACTTCCTTACAGATTATGATTTGGAGATGCTGGTGTTGGACGGGGGTGTACAAAGTTAAAAATCACACAATACCAGGTTTAATTGGAAGCACAACAGCTTTTGGAGTGTCGCTCCTTCAGGTGATTCATAATGAGCGGTGCTCCGAAAGCTAGTGTGCTTCCAATTAAACCTGTTGGACGGTTGTGAGATTTTTAGCTCCTTACAGGTTAGTAGATTTAGCAGTGAACATCAGATAAAATTTAATCCACAGAAATAGAGATAAAAATTTTTAGAGGAAGAATAAGTCGAAAAAATGATGTAAACACTTAATGATTCAAATTTAAGAGGAATTTAAATTTAAAAGCAAAGAAATGTGAAAGTTCATAGGGGGACACATTGATAAAGCTACTAAAGATGCTGTGTATGGAATTCTCTGTTTTATTAAAGTGCCAAAGTAAAAAAGTAATGCCAAGCCTTTGTAAATAATTATTTAACTTCTTGATACTGCGTTGATTTCAATTTTACTTTTACTCAGTGAAGACTGCAAGTCTCTGGATAAGGTGCAGAAGAGATTCTCACAGATTTTGCCAGGGTGAAGATAGTACCTTTTGTTAGAAGTAGTGTGATTAGAGATGCTGAAAATCATACAGTTTCGTGGTAAGATAAATAGGGCAAACTATTTCATTGGTTAGTGAGTCAGTGAATAGAGAATATAATTGAATGTTGAATGAGCTAACAGAAATAACTGCAGAAACAGAATTTTAGAATATTTTCTTTTTAGAATTACTATGCCTTTCTAAAGACTAAGGAATAACAGTTCCTTTGCTGAAATGGCGATCCTAGGAGGAGGCAGTGACAGTAATGTAAGCCAGAACAAGGTACCAGCTGCTTCACTGGTGGGCCCAGTTCTGGCAGCTTCAGCGGCGGCTACATTGCTGAGTTTGTCCCAGTACGGACACATGGCAACAACATCAATGATGGCAAGGTGGCACTGACAAATGGCAACACTTTCGGTAGCAGTGGGACTCAAGGACATGTCTGGGCCCAGGTACTTGGTGATGGTGGCATTCCGGCTGTGGCAGCATGCGGGGACTCTAGGCATCTGAGTGCTCTCAGACTGTGGGATGGACTATGTCGTTCTGTTTTCTGGCGAAGAGGATTCATGGTGGAGACATTGGAATGATCTGGATTTTATTTTTAACTGTTTAGTTTATTATTGCCTTTGTTTTAATCGTGTCTTTTGAGACTAAGATGGCGCTGCAAAATGGCGACTTTGTACACTATTCACTGTACTCTTGTATTCCTGTACTCAAGTACACGTGACAATAAAATTTAAAGATCTAAGATCTAAACAAGGCCCATCAATTAACCAACAGAAGCAAGCCACACGATTTCACATTCTTCAACAAGAAATGGCAGATGGAGTTTAATTTAGATAAATGAGGTGTTGCATTTTGGTCAGGCAAACTAGGGCGGGACTTATACAGATAATGGTATAAACTAGAGGCATATGTGTAAGGTGAGAGGGGAAAGATTTAAAAAAGACTTGAGGGGCAACTTTTTCACGTGTTTTGCATGTATGGAACGAGCCGCCAGAGGAAATGGTGGAGGCTGGTACAATTACAGCATTTAAAAGGCATCTGGATGGGTATATGAATAGAAAGGGTTTAGAGGGATATGGACTAAATGCTGGCAAATAGGACTAGGTCAGATTGGGACATCTGGCCAGCATGGACAAGTTGGACTAAAGAGTCTGTTTCCATGCTGTATGACTATGAAAGTATATTTCATTTTTTCAAGATATATAGTAAACAGTTTATCATCATCAAAATTATTGATAGTTTGAATCCAGTTTTAGTTCTCTTCCACTAGCACCCCTAGCTCCACCCCTGAAAGATCCCTTATTTTACAAAATCTTGGAGATTCACTCACCTTTACAGGGACTAACCCAGAAGGTTTGACACAGCCTGCTGAAATTTGTTTCTCCTTAATACTCCAGCTATTAGTTTGATTACAAGCTTTGTGAGGGCCTTTTCTTCTTTGGTTATGGCATCTTTCAAGCTTTTACAAGCTACTTGGATGTCTCAACTCTTTCATCAGTTTGCAGTCAGAAATCCAACTACTTCCCCATAGCTCTGCAGCTAAATCTGTTTACTTCTTTCTATCATATAGTTCTGAAAACCATTATGGATTTTCTCCACAAGCTGCAAATTCAGGCAAATCTTTTAGCTGCTTTTCTCTCAAAATCCGAACAGAGTCCCACCTGTGTTCATGCAGTGAACAGAGTTTAGTATTTTCTGTTTCCTGTAAAGACTCCATTTCGTTCTCCCAGTTCTTCCGACTTGTCACATATGTTCTGATGAGGCCAAGTTCGACAAGGGAGCCTCCGAAATGTTCACCTTTTCCTTGATCGAGCCTTCCTGAAGAAGGGCTCATGCCTGGGATGTCGATTCTCCTGCTCCTTGGATGCTGCCTGACCTGCTGCACTTTTCCAGCAACACATTTTCAGCTCGATCGAGGATTCACCAGCACGGTTCTTGACAAGGCTGTCCACCAGGTCGAACCCATTTCCCACACAGCCACCCTCACCCTTTCTGTTCCCTCCTGCAACAGTGATAGGGTTCCCCTTGTCCTTAGGCAAATGTGTGGACTGCAGATGCTGGAAAGCAGAGGTGAGATCAGAGTGGTGCTGGAAAAGCACAGCAGGTCAGACAGCATCCGAGGAGCAGGAAAATCGACACTTCGGGGAAAAGTCCTTCTTCAGGAATAGAGGCAGGGGGCCTCCAGAGTGGAGAGATAAATGGGGGGTGCTGGGGAGAAAGTAGCAAAGAGTACAATAGGTGAATGGGGGTGATAGGTCAGGGGGAGGGTGGAGTGGATAGGTGGGAAGGGAGATTGGCAGGTAGGACAGGTCATGAGGACAGTGCTGTGCTGGCAGATTGGAACTAGGGTAAGGTGGGAGGAAAGGAAATGAGGAAACTGGTGAAATCCGCATTAATGCCCTGGGATTGAAGTGTTCTGAAAATGAGGCGTTCTTCCTCCGGGCGTCGGGTGGCGAGAGAGTGGCAGTGAAGGAGGCAGGCCCAGGAACTGCATGTCCTCAGAGTGGGAGGGGGAGTTAAAATGTTTGGCCACGGGCGGTGGAGTTGATTGGTATGGGTGTCCCGGAGATGATCCCTAAAGCGCTCTGCAAGGAGGCGTCCAGTCTCCACAATGTAAAGGAAACCACATCAGGAGCAACGGATTCCCCTTGTCCTCACCTACCATCCCACCAGCATCCACATCTAGAAGATCGTCAGCTGCCATTTTGGCCATCTCCAGTGAGATGTTAACACATTCCCCGCCCCTCCTTTGCCCATCTTGCCCAGGGATCATTTCCTCCAGAACATCCTGATCCATTCTTCCTTCACTCCCAACACAGCCCACTGCTCCCTCCCCCACAGCCCCGTGGCACCTGCCTCTGCAACCGCTGAAGGTGTAACACCTGCGCATTTACCTCCTCAGTATCCAAGGGCCCAAACATACCTTCCAGGTGAAGCAGCATATTACCTGCACTTCGCGCATTTGTTGCTCACAATGTAGTCTCTTCATTCGGGAAACAAAGATTTGGTGACTCCTTCGCAGGACATCTACATTCTGCCTGCAAAAAAAGACCCTGAGCTTCCAGCTGCCTGCCACTTTAGCACACTACCCTGTTCCCTCACCAGCATATCTGTCTCAGGCTTTCTATGGTATTCTAGTGAAGCTCAGTGCAAGATGGAATAACAACTCTTCATTTTCCACTTAGGAACTCTGCAGTCCTACGGACTCAATAACAAGTTCAGTAATTTTAGGGTATGAACTCTCCCTTGTCCGAACTCCCAACCCCATACCAGGTATTGTTATCACATAGTCTGCTGTTACACATGACCTATTGTTAGCCACTAACAGTCTCCATTAACAGCCATTCGCTCTCATAGCCTGTTTCCCATCCACCTTTTTTGTCAAATTGGTCTTCTGTTTCTTTGGGGTCCATTCCCATCTACTGTTTACTCCTTACCCCCTCCCTCGATCTTATCATCATATTAATATTTTCTGAGGCACCAGATGCTGCCAGATCTGCTGGGCTTTTCCAGCAACTTTTGTTCTTATTTCTGATTTACAGCATCCACAGTTCTTGCAGTTTTTATTTATTAATTTCTATGCCTTTAATGCTGTTGTTATGGACTTTTGCCACCTATTGACTGTCAATTCAGAGAGTGTCTTCATCAAAGCAAAGCTGCAACTTTATCTGTCTATTCCCAATCTAAACTGACTGCTTATATAAATGAACACATGCTGGTGAATCAAATCTAACCAAGACATCACTCTGAATCACTGTCAGTGGCAGCATCAATGTTTTGGAATATTTCAGTCAAAAATGCAAACCAATTACTTTGCCTTCAGTATAACTCATTGATTTCACTATCCATGTCAGCACTTTATATGGAGAAAGTGAGGGCTCGAGATCAAGGGCTTATCCTCCTTAAATGCAGCCTGACTTGTGCTTTTCCAGCACCACTTTGTAAATCAATTTATATCTCTCAAAAAGTATCAGGGGTTTACTACCCTCTTTCCCAGAGTTTCTGGATATTGGCTTCATAAAATAAGCTAAAAATAAGTACCCAATCTGTATTTAGCAGTCCAGACCATATGTTGCCAGTGTTTATGTTTTAAATGCTGACCTTGGAGATAACTGTATGTTAGCTTTTAACTGTAATTAACTTCAGATTGATAAATTATATTACATCAGGGTTCCTTTTATGTTTCTCCAGCAGATACTGTCATTAATCTGCAGTTAATTCTTTAATCCCTAAAATTGGTAATTATGTTCTTAAAACATAAATCATGAACTAGATATTTTCAATGCTAGTTTATAAGGTGTTCTCATTTTTATTTAAAATATATTTTTATTAAAAATGGAATTTTTTCATTTAAATATTACAGTAAATACAAAACCAAATAATTCAAACTAATGTTAAAAAAACAACCCATTAATTACATAAATAAGTAATTAAGCTTAAAAAAAAAGGAAAATCTTAACAATAATAAGAATAACAACCATAACCCAGCTCAGTAAAACAAAGCAATAGCTCTCCAAGATCGAGTGCATAAATTTATACCTATTCATATGTTCATAATTTCTCCTGGCTGGATACGAGATTCATTACACAGAACTGCCATGGCTATATAAAGGCTCTTATTAGTATAGGGACAAATCTGTACCCAGATAGTCCAAAAAGGGCCGCCATGTCTTATAGAAATTCTTAGTTTTATAGTGCACCATTATCTTAAGAAAGTCCAAGGGGATGTGCTGCTTGACCAGCTTACTCCAGCCCTGGGGCATTTTCCAACACCCACTCTAGTAGAATAGAGTCATAGAAATGTACAGCATGGAAACAGATCCTTCAGTCCAACCTGTCCATGACGACCAGATATCCCAACTCAATCTAGTCCCACCTGCCAGCACCCAGCCCATATCCCTCCAAACCCTTCCTGTTCATATACCCATCCAAATGCCTCTTAAATGTTGCAATTGTACCAGCCCCCACCAGTCCAAAGATGTGCAGGTCAGGTGAATTGGCCATGCTAAATTGCCCATAGTGTTAGGTAAGGGGTAAATGTAGGGGTATGGGTGGGTTGCGCTTCGGCGGGTCGGTGTGGACTTGTTGGGCCGAAGGGCCTGTTTCCACACTGTAATGTAATGTAATCTAATCTAATCTGCTGGCAGTTCATTCCATACACGTACCACCCTCGGCATGAAAAGGTTGCACGTTAGGTCTCTTTTTTATATCTTTCCCCTCTCACCCTAAACCTATGTCCTCTAGTTCTGGACTCCCCGACCCCAGGGAAAAGACTTTGCCTATTTATCCTATCCATGCCCCTCATAATTTTGTAAACCGAGGTCACCCCTCAGTCTCCAACACTCCGGGGAAAATAGCCCCAGCCTGTTCAGCCTCTCCCTGTAGCTCAGATCCTCCAATCCTGGCAACATCCTTGTAAATCTTTTCTGAACCCTTTCAAGTTTCACAACATCTTTCCGATAGGAAGGAGACTAGAATTAGATTACATTACATTACAGTGTGGAAACAGGCCCTTCGGCCCAACAAGCTTAATTGCTTATTTATGTAATTAATGGGTTGTTTTTTTTAACATTAGTTTGAATTATTTGGTTTTGTATTTACTGTAATATTTAAATGAAAAAATTCCGTTTTTAATAAAAATATATTTTAAATAAAAATGAGAACAACTTATAAACTAGCATTGAAAATATCTAGTTCATGATTTATGTTTTAAGAACATAATTACCAATTTTAGGGATTAAAGAATTAACTGCAGATTAATGACAGTAATTGTATGCAATATTCCTACAGTGTCCTGTACAGCCGCAACATGACCTCCTAACTTCTGTACTCAATACTCTGACCAATAAAGGAAAGCGTACCAAACGCTGCCTTCACTATCCTATCCACCTGCGACTCCACTTTCAAGGAGCTATGAACCTGCACTCCGAGGTATCTTTGTTCAGCAAGACTCCCGAGGACCTTACCATTAAGTGTATAAGTCATACTAAGATTTGCTTTCCCAAAATGCAGCACCTCGTATTTATCTAAATGAAACTCCATCTGCTACCTCTCAGCCCATTGACCCATCTGGTCCAGATCCTGTTGTAATCTGAGTTAACCCCCTTCGCTGTCCACTACACCTCCAATTTTGGTGTCATCTGCAAACTTACTAACTGTACCTCTTATGCTCGCATCCAAATCATTTATGTAAATGACCAAAAGTAGAGGGCCAAGCAATGATCCTTGTGGCATTCCACTGGTCACAGGCCTCCAGTCTGAAAAACAACTTGCCGCCACCACCACCCTCTGTCTTTTACCTTTGAGCCAGTTCTGTATCCAAATGGCTAGTTCTCCCTGTATTCCATGAGATCTAACCTTGCTAATCAGTCTCCCTTGGGGAACCTTGTCAAATGCCTTACTGAAGTCCATATAGATCAAATCTACTGTTCTGCCCTCATCAATCTTCCTTGTTACTTCAAAAAACTCAATCAAGTTTGTGTGACATAATTTCCCACGCACAAAGCCATGTTGACTTATCCCTAATCGGTCCTTGCCTTTCCAAATACATGTACATCCTGTCCCTCAGGCTTCCCTCCAATAACTTGCCCACCACCGAGGTCAGGCTCACTGGCCAATAGTTTCCTGGCTTGTCTTTATCGCCCTTCTTAAACAGTGGCACCATGTTTGCTAACCTCCGGTCTTCCGGCACCTCACCTGTGACTATCGAAGATACAAATATCTCAGCAAGAGGTCCAGCAATCACTTCTCTAGCTTCCCACAGAGTTCTCGGGTACACTTGATCAGGTCCTGGGGATTTATCCACCTTTAACCGTTTCAAGACATCCAGCACTTCCTCCTCTGTAACCTGGACATTTTACAAGATGTCACCATCTATTTCCCTACAGTCTATATCTTCCATATCCTTTTCCACAGTAAATACTGATGCAAAATATTCATTTAGTATCTCCCCCATTTTCTGTGGCTCCACACACAGACCGCCTTGCTGATCTTTGAGGGGCCCTATTCTCTCCCTAGTTACCCTTTCGTCCTTAATGTATTTGTAAAAACCCTTTGGATTCTCCTTAATTCTATTTGCCAAAGCTATCTCATGTCCCCGTTTTGCCCTCCTGATTTCCCTCTTATGTATACTCCTACTTTCTTTATATTCTTCTAAGGATTCACTCGATCTCTCCTGTCTATACCTGACATATGCTTCCTTCTTTTTCTTAAGCAAACCCTCAATTTCTTTAGTCATCCAGCATTCCCTATACCTACTAGCGTTCCCTTTCACCCTGACAGGAATATACTTTCTCTGGATTCTTGTTCTCTCATTTCTGAAGGCTTCCCATTTTCCAGCCGTCCCTTTACCTGCGAACATCTGCCTCCAATCAGCTTTTGAAAGTTCTTGCCTAATGCCGTCAAAATTGGCCTCTCTCCAATTTAGAACTTCAACTTTTAGATCTGGTCTATCCTTTTCCATCACTATTTTAAAACGAATAGAATTATGGTCGCTGGCCCCAAAGTGCTTCCCCCACTGACACCTCAGTCACCTGCCCTGCCTTATTTCCCAAGAGTAGGTCAAATTTTACACCTTCTCTAGTAGGTACATCCACATACTGAATCAGAAAATTGTCTTGTACACACAAGAAATTCCTCTCCATCTAAACCTTTAACACTATGGCAGTCCCAGTCGATGTTTAGAAAGTTAAAATCCCCTACCATAACTACTCTATTATTCTTACAGACAGCTGATATCTCCTTACAAGTTTGTTTCTCAATTTCCCTCTGACTATTAGGGGGTCTATAATACAATCCCAATAACGTGATCAAACCTTTCTTATTTCTCAGTTCCACCCAAATAACTTCCCTGGATGTATTTCCGGGAATATCCTCCCTCAGCACAGCTGTAATGCTATCCCTTATCAAAAATGCCACTCCCCCTCCTCTCTTGCCTCCCTTTCTATCCTTGCTGTAGCATTTGTATCCTGGAACATTAAGCTGCTAGTCCTGCCCATCCCGGAGCCATGTTTCTGTAATTGCTATGATATCCCAGTCCCGTGTTCCTAACCATGCCCTGAGTTCATCTGCCTTCCCTGTTAGGCCCCTTGTTCTTTCTTGCACAAAAATAGGATACTGAAAAGCCTTTGTTTTGTATGCATCGAATGAAAGTGAGTTAACAAATCCAAGAAGAAGAGATACAGGGTCAATCTCCACCTCCCTCCCCAAGGCCTTTTCTATTTCACCTACCACAGCACTCCAGTACAGTCTGTGGCAGGACCAAAGACAATGAGTAAGTGTGACCCTGCTCACTATACATTTAGGACACTTTGGAGATGCCCCCGCTTTAAATTTAGTGAGGCGGTGTGGGGCCAAAGGGACCCTGTGGAAAATCTTCAATTACATAGTGTAGGTCCTGTTACAAATCAAGATCCTTCTTGCAATTTCCCAGATATCCTCCCATATTTCAGAAGAGATCTCAATGTCCAGCTCCCTCTCTCCTACCTTACAGAGCCATTCGGTCTTGTCCGAGGGACCCTCTCCCAATAGATGATAAGCGTTGCTAACAGATAATGTACACTCAGCACCCTCTTCTCCATTTCGGACCTATAAGAATCAGTTAGAAGTGTGGTTTCTTTTTGTATGAAATTACTGATTTGAAAGAAATGAAAGAGGTCCCTACTGGGTAATTCATATTTCTGAGCCAACTGGTCAAAGGACATCAATACGTCCCCTTCAAATTAATCACCCAGGCAAGACGCACCCCTTGCTGCACATAGTTTAAACCCCAAGTCAATCATCCCTGGCTGAAAGCCCAGCATACTAACTATGGGTGTCAAAAATGATCTTTTGGCAATATTGCCCTCACCCTGATGGATTGACCTCACGCCTTGACAGTATTGATAACTATTGCGCTATGGTAAGATTCCTCAACTGTTCTCATTTTGTCTAAGAATAGCAGGCTCATTAGGGTGCATCTTGCCTGAGATTCTTCGATATCCAACCAAAGTAAATGAAGGTCCCCACCCCCCGGCCCAATCATTCACATAAGTTATCAATGAGCTTAGAGTCATAGAGATGTATAGCATGGAAACAGACCCTTCGGTTCAACTCGTCCATGCCAACCAGATGTCCCACCTGCCAGCACCCAGTCCATATCCTTCCAAACTCTTCCTATTCATATATCCATTCAGATGCCTTTGAAATGCTGTAATTGTACCAGCCTCCATCACTTCCTCTGGCAGTTCATTCCATACGCGCACCACCCTGTGTGTGAGAAAGGTGCTCCTTAGGTCTCTTTTATATCTTTCCCCTTTATCCCTAAACTTATGCCCTCTAGTTCTGGACTCCCTGACCCCACGGTAAAGACTTTGTCTATTTATCTTATCTACGTCCTTCATGATTTTATAAGGTGCTGCCTCAGCCTCTGACGCTCCAGGGAAAACAGCCCCAGCCTATTTAACTTCTCCCTTTAGCTCACATTCTGCAACCTTGGCAACAGCCTTGTAAATCTTTTCATAACCCTTTCAAGTTTCACAACATTCTTCCAATAGGAAGGAGACCAGAATTGCAATCCAAGACGGAGGATGGAAAACATTTCTAACAGGCTGCTCCTTTTGAGGTATTTTAGGTTTTGAAGGTGATTACCTCAAATTCCAGGAGCAGCAATTACTGTTTTATATACTGTTGTATTGTTTTGGAAAATTGGAGAAAGAAAAAGTGCAAACAAGGCCCTTAAAATAAGGGAGAAGGACAGTCAATAGGCAACACATGTTAGAGCAAGAGAGAGAAAGAAACCCACACTGCTAACTGACACAGCAGTGAACCTGCGCAGTTACCACCTCTGCTGTTTGAATTCATGTATCTGAGCTCAATTGATAGTTTTTGATATCTGGGAGGCCCACTCAGTAAGGTAACTGCAATTTAGTCAATTTAATTAGGGGTCGCTTGTGATACCAGATAAAAGAACTGAACCAGCTGTTCAGTCTGCTAAACACTTGTATCATACAAAGTGGAGGAAGCATTCACAGAGGATGTAACAGGTAGGATAAAATGTTCATTTTAATGAGGGCTGTCCGACCTAACAAGAGATCGGAAGCACCTCCCATCTACGAATGTCCTACTTGATTCTGTCAAATAAATGGGCTAATTGTCTTGAAAATAGTCAATCAAAAACAGGAGTAGTAAATATACCTAAGTAGAGAAAACCCTCCTGCGACCATCTAAAGGGGAACCGAGGTCTGCTCTCAGGGTCAGGCACTCTCGAGAGACCACCCATGGGCATGGCCTCTGATTTCTCAAAATTGATCTTATAACCTGAGAAGCCACAAATAAATTGATGCATTTTATCAGGTGTGGCACTGAGACTGTTGGGTTTGATAAGAAGACAAGAACGCCATCCGCATGCAGTGCAATCTTATGTGACTACATCTCCACTTCTGGAGTGGTTATATTGGAATCCCTACATATTGCCTCCACCAGCAATACGATCACGAATGTGAAAAGCACTGGTGACAAGGGACAGCCCTGTCGACTGCCCCTACAAATATTAAAATTGCTTGACCGTACACCATTGGTGAGGACTGTGGCAAGAGGATCACTATTCAAAACCTGCACCCACCTGGTGAAGGTCTTGCCCAGGCCAAACTGTTTTAAAGTATGAAAAATGATGTGGCCACTTGACCCTGTCAAATTCTTTTTCCGCAGCAAAGGAGATCACCAATCCATGTACTGATCACTGTTGACATACTTGGAACATGTTAAGTAATCTTCTGACATTATCCATCGATCTGCGACCTTTAATGAACCCTGTCTGGTCCTCCTTAATGATGGAGGGCAGTACTAGCCTTAATGCCAGAGTCTTTAATAGGATTTTGAAGTTGACATTCAGGAGAGAAATGGGCCTATAGGAAGCACAGTCCTCTGGGACCTTCTCTTTTTTTAGGAATGAGAGAGATGTTCACTTAGAGATGGTGAGAGGAGGCCACACCTATGAGAGTCAGTAAACTTACTAAGCATCGGCCCTGACAACATACTTATAAATTCCTTATAGAACTCATTGGGGAGCCGGTCAGGACCCGGCACCGTTCCATTCTGGAGCTGCCTGACAGCTTCCTGTACCTCTTGCTCTGACAACAGGGCATTGAGGAGAGACTCTTGTTCAGTGGTCACTCCCGGAAGATCCAAATTCTTAAAAAAGACTCCATCTTACCCTGCCCACTCTCACAGCTTTCAGATTGGTAAAGTTCCGAGTAAAATTTCGAAAATGCTACATTAATCCTTTTAGAATCATAGGTAACATTTCCAGTGTCCTCTCTGATTGAGGTAATGATTGGAGGGCACTCCTTTTACTAGCACAGTGTGCTAACTACTTGCCCGGCTTATCCCCATGCTCAAACAGCCTTTGACTTGCAAATGTAAGCTTCCTTTTGGCTGTCCGTGTGAGCATAAAATTCAGTGTAGACTGAAGCGTTGTGATCCTCTGCAGTTTAACCAGCAAGGGCCTTTCAAAGTATGCCTTTTCAGTTTTTTTCATTGCATCTCGAGAAAGTGTTGCTGCTCACCCATCTGCCACGTCTTACTGGCTGAATAGGAAATAACCAACTCCCTGGCATAGGATTTAGCTGCTTCCCAAAGAATGGATGGGCTACTGATCAAGCCGGAATTAATATCTAAAAAAGCCCTGAACGCAGTAGAAAAGAATTCAAAAAACTTGCTATCCTTGAGGATGAAGGGGTCCAGTCACCAGTGCCTCAAGCCTACCGCAGTATCCTTACTCTTACCCATTAAATACACTGGGGCATGATTGGAAATATTGATATTGCCAATTGTACATGACGTCACTGAGCCCAGATGTGCTGCGGGAGTCAGAAAAAGATCAGTCTTGGTGTGGCATTTATGTCGGTTTGCAAAGAATGTGAAGTTCCTGCCAGTAAGGTGAATGTGCCTTCAACATCTACCTACCCCAATTCAGCACATAAATCCCTTAATTGCTTAGTTCGCAAAGCAGATATCGGTGGGACTTTGGGCAATCTGTCCACCATAGGGTCTATGAGATAAGTGAAATCCCCTCCTACAATAATATGTTGAGATGCAAAGTTAACCAGTCAAAAAGTGCATCTATCAAGAATTTAAGGGGGTGGGCTGAGGGACTGTAAACATTTAAGATCCCATATTTTTTCCCCATCAATTGCACATCTTTAAGGATTGCAAATCTCCTGTGTGTGTGTCTTTAGTGCACTGTAATACCTTAAATGGGCAATTCTTTCTAACGAAAATGGCCACCCCTCTACTCCTCGTATTGAAAGATGAAAAATAAGCCTGATCATGCCCATTCTGTTGCAGATTCAAATGCTTTGCATCATCCAATATGTTCCTTTGAGGATCTGAAATCTGAATACAGTCTGAAGTAACTTGTTGTAGTCAGAAACAACCATTTAATACATGCTCTTACTAACATAGGCAGCAATAAAGTGGCTTCTTAATGCAAATAACATAACAAAGTGACTTCTAGGCTACAAATTGATAATTCTGCTTAAAGCTGCTAAAAGCTGCATTCCTGAACTAACCATAATGTGCCTCAACAAAGATTAGTAGACAATGCCTCCCTTCTCGCATAGAAATAACTAGACTCGATAAGACATTACTAGCCATCCTAACTGACCTTGCAAGTGCAGGTGCAAGGAATAGTTTTGCGAGATAGGGGTGCTTGAATGTGGAAAGTAAGGTTGGTTCCCAGGAAATATCATGGGGCTAAGTTGCTGTCAGTGAAGTCATTTTATAAAAATTGATTAGTAATTGTCTCGAATGTGCTCTGGAATGATGTCCTGTACTTCTCAAAAAAGTGTATAAAAATGTCTATGTCTTAAGCCATGTGTGCAGTTCCTTCTAGGGACACAGAAGTGTTTAACCTTTGTGTTGCTGGACAACCTGTGCCCAGCTGTAATTAAAGTGTGAAATCTTACAAAGCCAGACTGAATTGCTAGTGTTTATTGACCGATTGTGGAACAGAGAGACACCTCCCTCCCCCCACGGGGTCCAGATCTTCACTTGTAATAAGGTAACATGCACCCTCTCCCTTTTAAGGTTGGGAAGTACCTTCCTCTTGACAAGCGAATGACTCCCCTTAATATTTCAGGTGCACCACTTAAACACATCCTTAGCCATACCCTTCTATAGCACCATTTAGACTCCAGAGAGGAAGAACCCAAACTACAGATCACTGAGCTTTAATGCAAAAGAATCCACAAAACCCAAAAACTACACAGACTAAAATAACTACAGCCAACAAAGCTGCAAAATTTACAAGAACTATATATAGTAGAAATAGAAAACAAAATATCACCAAAGGCACTGATTGGAGGGATTTACCCCCCCATTCAAAGAGGGTACCTACACGTCCGACAACCCGACTAACCATCCCTACTGCCCTCTCAACTCCTACCAGCTAGGATCACGCCACATACATCGACCATCCCGTAGAGAAAAAACAAACACCAAGAGCAAGGTTAGTACTATAGACAAGTAAACTAAAAATAAATATGTCACCCATCCCTTAACATAACCTAGAGATTAAAGATAAATTCTCTAACCATCCCGGACATCATTTCATGCAACTTATGACCAGAAAATCCCACGAAGTCCCTGTTAAACAAGAACAAACCCAAACAGCTCTGTCCTCTAAGCCTATTCAGCTGTTCGACTTCAGTCAATGTGTCCACAAAATTCTTCACTTTCCCTGGCGTTTCAAACAAATGTATAGATCCATTATGATTAATCAGAAGCACTGCTGGATATCTTCGTAAATACTAGATCCTAAGCTCTTCAATCTAGTCTTGACGCCATTGTAGGACCTCTTTTTCCAGACCACTGCCACTGAGAAGTCTTGAGAAAAATGACCCTGGAGCCGCCATATACCAATGCCCTCAGGTCCCTCCCCTGGGCTGTAGAGGCTTCCATGACCCTCTGTTTGTCTTTATAATGATGGAACCTTACCAGGACAGGGTGTGGGTGCTGATCCGCACCTGGCATTCATGCCACAATCCGGTGGGCTCTCACAATTGTTATCCTTCCTTTCTCAACTTCCAAACCAAGGAATTCCAGGAGCCACTTCTCAAAGAAGTCCATCGGTCGCTCACCTTCCATCCCTCTGGTATGCCAGGTTCTTTCTTCTGCTCCTGTTTTCAAGATTGTCTACCAGATCCAACAGACCACGGACCTGTGTTTCCAGGTCTTCAGTCCGGTTCTTGGAAGAGTCAATCTGTGCCTCTACCCCTGCAGCCCGGACTTGAGTTCACCGGTCCTTTTTTCCAGGTCCTGCAGCATAGTGGATACAGGAGTCAGCTTCTCTTCTATTGTTTTCCCCGATCTGCTTCCCCAGGACTTTGTGAGATTCAGTCAACTCCTCAACCAGGGTCTGGTGAGTAAGCGAGCCTTCAGCTTCAGTGGGCTGGGCGGTGGCCTCATCCGTGGGCAAGCTTCCTCCTTTTGTTTTGGCATTCTCCAGCTGCAAGGACAAAAGTAAGATGATTTTTTTGGGTTTCTAGTTCCTTTACCATGTTTTTACTCACAGTAAAGTGTATAGGACTGATTCTAGCTCTGTTGGGTCGGTATTGTAGCACAGAGCCCAGCAAATATGATCCTAACAGGACGCCGCCATCTTGGATTCCCCCACTCTCTTATTTTTACCACAATGCACAAATCCCTTGTTAGAAGAAGGTAACTGCACATGAAATAAATGTTGTGAAAAATAATTAATTGGTTAAATTCTGGAAATCTAAAAGAACTGACATTCCGTAAGTATTTCAATAACAGAGAGATTGTTTCAGCTCTGACTCTTCATTAGAAACACTGAATTACATTCAGGCCTATTGCGTTGAAATATCTTTCTTGCATATTGATTATTGTATACCTATGCAGAATTTACTTAAAGAACAATCAAAGGGTAGAAGCAATCTAGTTTGTTTTTTCTTGATATAGTCTGGTTATTCCAGTTTTTGGACAATGAATTTGGGTTCACATGATACTTGTTGAATGTTTGTGGGCAAATGTTCTTTGTATGTAATTTACTTTAGAAGTAAAATTTTTGCTTTCATCGTTATGATTTACCACATTATTTCAAAATTCTCCTAATTTCGGTCTTCAGTTAGCAACGTCTAGTTCTCGATTCACACACAAGAGAAAACATCATTTTTCCTTTTACCCTGTCAAGACTGCTCAAGATCTCCTTTTTCAATTAAGTAATCTCTTGCCCTTCTAAACTCCAACAGATACAAACATAACCTGGCTAGCCTTTCCTCATAAGACCTGCCCATTTCCTTGTTTTCTAGGCTAAAACTTCTCTGAACTGTTTCCTTTCTTCCTTAAATAAGGGGACCAATTCTTGTACACAATGCTCGAGATATGGTCTCATCAATGCTCTGTACAACAGAGATATAACCACCCCCATTTTTGTATTCAATTGGCCATACAATAAAGAATAATATTCTATTAGCTTTCCTAATTATTGGTGTACCTTCATTCTGACCTTTTGCGACTGTTGCACTAGAACCCCCAGTTTTCTCTGTATTTTGGAGATCTGCACTGTATCAACATTTACATAATTTTTTTATTATTCCTCCCAAAATGAACAATTATGCCACATTTGACAGATTTTTGACTACTCACTTAATCTATCTGTATGCCTTTGTAGCCTCTTTACGACCTCTTCTAACTTAGTTTGCTACATATCTTTGTCTCATCATCGAATTTAACTGGATTCTCAGTAACTTCATTCAAGTCATTTATATAAATTGATTTATTATTTGATTTATTTCATGTTTGTCACTTGAACCTAGGTACAGTGAAATGTGTGATGTTGCTAAACTTGCCCTCTTGGATTATTGAATAAATTAATGTTACTGAAAGAGATTCATCAGTTCAACTTTTCCTCTCCGCAGTCGTCACCCTCTCTGATCCTCCATTTGCTGCCATCCCACATGGTCCCTAGGACCCTGGCAATGTGCACTTCTGCTGCTCCTGTGTCCACTGCCTCCACGCTGATACGGTCACACTGCATGTGTCCCTCACCACCTCGGATGCAACTCTGAATTGATTGTTGGTCCACTGCTGCCACCACCCAAGATGAATCCACAGACGAAGCTGCATTAGAACATTATTTCAATGAGCCACCACGCACTGCAGCACAGAGGAGCTATAAAGAGCAGAGGAAAATCACCTATACAGTGTATTCAAAAAGAACGGGTACCCAATGAATACAGTCTACTGATTTCTCAGCAACAAACCCAAACAAGCAGACAAAACACGTCCAGAAATCCTAACCACTGTCCCCTACATCAAAGATATACCAGAAATCACTGCCAGGCTACTCAGACCCCTTGGCATCATGGTAGCCCACAAACCCACCAATACATTAAAACAGCAGCTAATGAACTTGAAAGACCCTATACAGACAACAAGCAAAACTAATCTAATTTACAAAATACCTTGCAAGAACTGTAACAAACACTACATTGGACAAACAGACAGAAAACTAGCCACCAGGATACATGAACATCAACTAGCCACAAAAAGATATGACCCACTCTCACTAGTATCTTTATATACAGATGAGGAAGGACACCATTTCCACTGGGACAACACATTCATCCTAGGACAAGCCAAACAGAGAGACGCATGAGAATTCCTAGAAACATAGTATTCCAACTGGAACTCTTATCAAGAAACATATTGACTTGGATCCCATTTAGCACCTCCTGAGAAAAAGAACAGGAAATGCCATCACCAAGGAAACCAAAACACAAATAAAAAACAGGCCATACCACCAGTGCTTCATCTGGAGGCTCACTAATGATATTACCTTGTATGGTGAAGAAACGTCTGAAAATGAACCTCCTAACTCAGTGAGAAAACCTACATCAGAAAAATATAAAAGTTTCAAGGGAGAAATCTCAATGCCCATTAATCAACAAAACTAACCTGCAAGCTTTCGTATACTTCAACAAAGGCACATTATATATTCTTAAGAAAAATTGAACAAACTAAGCATTGTCAACTTGACACTTTAAAACTATATATGGTTTGAACTCTGTTTTACTTCTCTTTCACCAGCACCTTTGACTCCATCTCTAAGAAGTCCCTTATTTTCCGGAATTTTGGACATTCACTCACTTTTGCTGGAACTAACCTAGAATATTTGCCAGTTCACTGACACTTACATCTCCTGCAGTGTTTTGCTTTCTGTTTCTGTTGCTTTTTCAATATATGAATTACACTGAGTTTTTTCTTCTGTAATGAAAATGCCCCAAATCTAGAGATGTTGGAAAATTGAAATCAAAACAAAAAGACTCACTATCCACTTCTTCTTAAGACTGTAGGATGAAATCCATTAGCACCCAAAGACATAATAGTTTAGCATCAATTTGTTGAGTACTACTTCCCTGCCAATTGTAATTTTCTTAAATTCCATTTCCTGGTTTACAGCTTTATTTGGATGATTATTCGTATCCACTAAAGTGAAGACGATTACAAAATACTTGTTCAATTTGTCATCCCTGTCTTTATTTTCTACTATTAGTTCCACACACTAAATTTCTATAGGAGCAATACTCATTTTGTTAATATTTCTTCATTAAATATCTATATAAACTCTTAACATCTGCTTCTGTACTTCTGCATTTTTATTTTTGGCTAGCGTTTTCCTAGTTAAGATGGTTACTTTAATTCCTGATTAACTTCAGTGCTCAATATACAGAGATTGTATTTCCTTGCTTAAGTCAGGGTGAAATTTTAAAATTTAAGCAGTAGATTATAGGCAATTGTGAAATAGAAAAAAATTAGATCTTTAGAAAAAAGTTAAGCTTCGTGCTGAACTCCCAGCATTGCACAAAGTCACCCTCAGCTTTTAAAGCTGTTTCTCTGTAGGCAATAACCAAATGTTTATGCAGAAGTCTAGGAAGAAGTACAAATTGTCAGATAGATGCTGCTATATGTGTTTGGGTATCTGAAGTATTGAGTTTGTTCATTGAGAGGAAATTGTTTGGGAAGGATAATTAATTCCAGAAGTTGGGCTTTTAATGCATGTATATAAACATCTCAACATTGCTAAAGTCAGCCCATCTTTTGTGGTTGGAGAACGTAATCCCTAACGTTCGTTGCAGTGGCAAGTATGTTAAAAATTTGCCTCGCCCAATTAAGTTCACCTACCCACCTTTCTACTTACCTCGTCTGGGACTGGAAAATCCCATCCTCGATCTCTCTTTCTGTATAGATGTGACCAAACCTGCTGAATATTTCCAGCACTTATTGCTTTTATTTTAGAATTTCAGCATCTATTTTACTTTAGAAACAGAACTTTTGAGCAGGAGTAGACCATTCATGCATTCAAGCCTGCTCTGCCATTCAATATGATCATGGCTGATCATCCAACTCATACCCTGTTTCTGCTTTCTCCCCATGCCTTGTTACTGCTTTAACCCTAAGAACTATGTCAACCTCTTGAAAACATTTAATATTTTGGCCTCAACTGCAAAGAATTCCACAGGCTCACTACTCTCCTCATTTCAGTCCTAAATGGCCTAATCCAAGTCTGCTACTGGATTCTCCTGTCATTGGGAACATCCTTCCTGCACTTACCCTATCTAGCTCTTAGAATTTTATAAATTGCAATGAGACTGCCACCCTTATTCTTCTTAATTCCAGTGAATACAGTCCTAACCAATCCAGTTTCTCTTCATATATTGTCCCTGCCATCCAGGAATCTGTCTGTAAACCTTTAGTGCTGCCTCCATAGCTAGAACATTGTTTCTCAGACAATTGTTCCTCAGACAAGGAAACCAAAACTGCACACACTACTCCAGATGTGGCCTCATCAAGGTATTGTATAATTACAGCAAGACAATGCTGCTCCTGTGTTTGAATCCTTCCACTATGAAGGCCAACATACCATTTGTGTTTTTCAACAATGCATGCTTACTTTCAGTGACTGGCGTTGAAGGATGACCAGATCTTGATGTAACTCCCATTTTCAAATCCATCGCTATTCATAATACTCTGTCATCCTGTTTTTGCTGCCAAAGTGGATAACTTCTCATTTATCCATATTATAATTCATCTGCCATGCATTTGTGTGTCCACTCACCCCCATGTCCAAATCATTTTAAGTAGAATACATAAGTTATTTTTTAATATGTACATTTGAATAATTTGTTATCAATATAAATACTATATAAATATATATTTGTTATGTAAATAACAAATACATTTTTAATATCACCTGATTCTTTCCTGATACTCATATCGATATTGTAGTCATTGACATTTAGTACCAGTCACAAGCCAGTTTTTTACTGCCATTGAGAACACTTTTCAGTTAGCTTCAGTTTTTTTTGGTTTCCATTTACTCTGCTGTTGTTTGAACATCTATTATAATAGCGAAGTAAAGATGTTTGTTGAAAAATATGCTCTTGTCAAACATTACTGTTGTAATTGGAATGAGGTCAGCGAGGTGGACCTTATAAAATTTGAGTTTCCTGATTGAGGCTGTTAACCTGGTCCAATCAGGGAGCATTGGCTGACAGAGATAAGCGGGGTGTCACACCCTGGAGTCGTTCAGGGAGAGGTGGGCGCGGCAGGGAGTGGAGTGCATCATTTCTCCCTCCAACTCTATTTTGATTTAGTCCCTACCCTTCCCTTCACTGTTTTGCTCACACAGCATTGCCCTGTGGTTTGAAGGGCAGTACTTGTCACTGGCCACTTGGGTGTTTTTCATATCTTCCTGGTGGTGGAAATTGAAAAAAAAAACAAAAAAAAAAGGAAGAAAAAGAAGAAGAAAAAAAAAACAAAAATAAGCGGGGTGTCACACCCTGGAGTCGTTCAGGGAGAGGTGGGCGCGGCAGGGAGTGGAGTGCATCATTTCTCCCTCCAACTCTATTTTGATTTAGTCCCTACCCTTCCCTTCACTGTTTTGCTCACACAGCATTGCCCTGTGGTTTGAAGGGCAGTGCTTGTCACTGGCCACTCGGGTGTCTTTCCTGTCTTCCTGGTGGTGGAAATTGAATAAAGATTCGTGCACTTTGTGTCTTTTCACTGTGTCTCACACCTACACACACACACACTATGGGTGCTGGGGAATAAAAATAAGCACTACCGCACTTAGGCGGTAGTGTGGGGGTTAAAAAAAAAAGATTTATGCACTTTGTGTCTTTTCACTGTGTCTCACACCTGCACACACACACCATGGGTGCAGGGGATAAAAATAAGCACTACCGCACTTAGGTGGTAGTGTGGGGGTTAAGGGAAAAAAAAATATATAAACAGAGAAAGAAAAAAAAAAATAAAAAAATAAACAGGAGTGTTTTGAAGGGCAGTGCTTGTCACTGGCCACTCGGGTGTCTTTCCTATCTTCCTGGTGGTGGAAATTGAATAAAGATTCGTGCACTTTGTGTCTTTTCACTGTGTCTCACACCTGCACGCACACACACTATGGGTGCTGGGGAATAAAAATAAGCACTACCGCACTTAGGCGGTAGTGTGGGGGTTAAATAAAAAAAAAAGAAAAAAAAAGGAAAAAAAAAGAAAGAAAAAAAAATAAACAGGAGTGTCCCCTCCAATTCTATTTTGATTTAGTCCCTACCCTCCCCTTCACTGTTTTGATCACACAGCATTGCCCTGTGGTTTGAAGGGCAGTGCTTGACACTGGCCACTTGGGTGTTTTCCCTATCTTCCTGGTGGTGGAAATTGAATAAAGATTCGTACACTTTGTGTCTTTCACTGTGTCCCACACCTGCACACACACACCATGGGTGCTGGGGAAAAAATAAGCACTACCGCAGTTAGGCGGTAGTGTGGGGGTTAAATTAAAAAAAAAACAAAAAAAATAAGCGGGGTGTCACACCCTGGAGTCGTTCAGGGAGAGGTGGGCGCGGCAGGGAGTGGAGTGCATCATTTCTCCCTCCAACTCTATTTTGATTTAGTCCCTACCCTTCCCTTCACTGTTTTGCTCACACAGCATTGCCCTGTGGTTTGAAGGGCAGTGCTTGTCACTGGCCACTCGGGTGTTTTTCCTATCTTCCTGGTGGTGGAAATTGAATAAAGATCTGTGCACTTTGTGTCTTTCACTGTGTCTCACACCTGCACACACACACACCATGGGTGCTGGGGATTAAGAATAAGCACTACCGCACTAAAAAAAATATAAACAGCAGATAGAGCCCGGGTGTCCTTGGAGAAGGAGCACGTGGTGTCCACCAACACCCTGGAGTCGTTCAGGGAGAGGTGGGCGCCGCAGGGAGTGGAGTGTATTATTTCCCCGTCCAACTCTATTTTGATTTAGTCCCTACCCTCCCCTTCACTGTTTTGCTCACACAGCATTGCCCTTTGATGTGAAGGGCAGTGCCTATCACTGGCCACTCGGGTGTTTTTCATATCTTCCTGGTGGTGGAAATTGAAAAAAATAAGCGGGGTGTCACACCCTGGAGTCGTTCAGGGAGAGGTGGGCGCGGCAGGGAGTGGAGTGCATCATTTCTCCCTCCAACTCTATTTTGATTTGATCCCTACCCTCCCCTTCACTGTTTTGATCACACAGCATTGCCCTGTGGTTTGAAGGGCAGTGCTTGTCACTGGCCACTCGGGTGTCTTTCCTATCTTCCTGGTGGTGGAAATTGAATAAAGATTCGTGCACTTTGTGTCTTTCACTGTGTCTCACATCTATACACACACACACACACCATGGGTGCTGGGGATAAAAATAAGCACTACCGCACTTAGGCGGTAGTGTGGGGGTTAAAAACAAAGAAAAAGATAACAAAAAAAAAAAAAAAATAAGCGGGGTGTCACACCCTGGAGTCGTTCAGGGAGAGGTGGGCGGCGCAGGGAGTGGAGTGCATCATTTCTCCCTCCAACTCTATTTTGATTTAGTCCCTACCCTCCCCTTCACTGTTTTGATCACACAGCATTGCCCTGTGGTTTGAAGGGCAGTGCTCGTCACTGGCCACCCGGGTGTTTTTCCTATCTTCCTGGTGGTGGAAATTGAATAAAGATTTGTGCACTTTGTGTCTTTCACTGTGTCACACATCTACACACACGCACACACACCATGGGTGCTGGGGAAAAAAATAAGCACTACCGCACTTAGGCGGTAGTGTGGGGGTTAAATTTTAAAAAAAGATATAAACACTAGTGTCACACAGCATTGCCCTTTGATGAGAAGGGAAAAAAAGAAAGAAAAAAAAAAAAGCGGGGTGTCACACCCTGGAGTCGTTCAGGGAGAGGTGGGCGCCGCAGGGAGTGGAGTGCATCATTTCTCCCTCCAACTCTATTTTGATTTAGTCCCTACCCTCCCCTTCACTGTTTTGATCACACAGCATTGCTCTGTGGTTTGAAGGGCAGTGCTTGTCACTGGCCACTCGGGTGTTTTGCCTTTTGAGATTTGGACCATTTTGTGACTGACTGTGACTGTGCGAGGACTGTTCCTGTTGCTGCTTGGGGCCTGCCTCCCTGCTGCTGCCTGGGGCTTGGGAGAGGCCTGCCTCCACTGCTGCTGCAGCCCGAGGCCTGTCTCTACCATCACTGCCTGGGACTCGCCCTGGGGCCCCTCCCCAGGACTTCCACCACCACTGCTGCTGCTGTGGCCTGCGAAGAGGCCTGCCTCTGCTGCTGCTGCCTGAGGCCTGCCTCCACCAGCGTTGCCTGGGACTCGCCTTGGGGCCCCTCCCCAAGACCTCCATCTCCACTGCTGCTGCTGTTGTCTGAGGCCTGCCTTCCACCACCGCTGCCAGGGACTCGATTTTGGGGGCTGCCTGGGACTTGCCTTGGGGGCCTTCCCCAACAGGTCTGCCTCCACCACAGCTGCAACCGAGGAACTGCCCAGGACTTGCCGGAGGCCTACTTTCCACCACTGCTGTTGCCTGAGGCCTGCCTCCACATCCGCTGCCTGGGACTAGATTTTGAGGGCTGCCTGGGACTTGCCTTGGGGATCCTCCCCAACAGGTCTGCCCCCCACCGCTGCGACCGAGGGCCTACCTGGGACTCGCCTGAGGCCTGCCTCCACTGCTGTTGTCACCTGAGGCAGGTCTTCACCGTCGCTGGTTGGGACTCTCCCAGCAACTTCCACCACTGCTGCTGCCGGAGGCCCGACACCACCACCAGCAGCTGAGGATGGCGAGCCCGAAGGTCGCGGGGCCCAGCCGCACCTACGCCGGGGTAGCCGCTGCCTTAGGCTCGGCTGGCCCAGCCCCGGCTGCAAACCACACCCCCTTCAGGCACCTCACAAAACGCCTGGGGGTCAAGGCCTATCCCCACCCCAATATGAGCATCGAGGCCTGCAGCAAGGCCATGGCTAGTGTGGTCGGCCCACTGGCCATAGTCGCTGCGGCCCGGATGTACGGGAAGGCCGTATTTTTCCTAAAGACCCGAGCAGGCGGTCCACCTGGCCGTGGAGAGGGGGCTCGCTGTGGGCGGGACACATTTGCCCGTCGACCCTCTGGAGGTCACGGCCCAGAGGGTCGTGATCTCCAACGTCCCGCCCTTTATTGCCAGCGAGCTCCTTCTCCCCCACCTCACCACCTTGGGGGAGATCCGGTCAGGGATCCAGCCGCTCCTGCTCGGTCTGAAGGACCCCGCCCTCCGTCACGTCTACTCCTTCCGTCGCCAGGTGTTTATTTGCCTGGCCCGGGAGGAGGTCACGGAGGGCTCCTTTACCCTCCTCCACGAGGGCGCGGCCTACTGCGCCTTCTGGACGGCGGACGGCGTGCGGTGCCACCTGTGCCGCGAGGTGGGGCACATTAGAAGAAACTGCCCCACCCAGAAGGCCGCCCAGCCCTCGCCAACGGCTGACGGTGGTGCCGCCGCGCCCACTCCCCCTCCCCCAAAGTCAACACCACAGGCCCCGGCACCGGAGCCTGAGCCGGAGGCTTCCGATCCTCCAGCCTCCGGCAGGGAGGGGGGTGAGCGTCCAGCCGGCCGGAAGGCGCTCAGGAAGGCGCGACGCGTCAGGCCCGCCCACGGGGAGACCACCCTATCCCCATCCCCGACACCCAGCCCACGACCTGCCCCGCCCCGGCACGACGATGCCCCTGCGGCCGTGCCATCGTCGCCCCGGCGCGGGAACCCTTACCCCCAAACCCCCGAACCCGTGCCCGACCCTGACCCCACGGACCCCACATCTACCCCCCACCCCGATGGAGAAACCCCTGGGGCTGCGACGCCCGCCCCAGGCCCTGCAACACCTGGCCCCGGGGACCCCGAGCCCGAGCCCCGCCCCACCCAGCCACACCCTGGCACTAACCTGGGGGGGACCACCGCTGCCCAACCTCCCGCAGCCACCGTGTCTCCGGGCCCCGGAGAGGGAACTGGGCCCCTGCCCCGCCCGCTATCACCTGATAAACCAGGGGCGGGGCAGGCAGTGACACGGCTGACCCTCCCCACCCTGGCCACGCCCCCTGCCTTCCCCCAGCCAATCGTATTCCGGGAAAGGCTGGGGGGCGGGGCCTCAGGCCCCATGACCACCAAGGCGGGCGGGGAGGGAAAGGCCCATAAATCCCCCCCTGTCTCTCTGGGGAAGAGGGGGCTGGCCCTTGGAGGGGAGAGACAGTCCTGCAGCGCGCCGGCGGCGCTGCCCCTCTCCGGGGGACGGACCCACCAACGATCCCGCACCGCGGCCTGACCTGCCCAACAACGACGACGAGGGCCGTGGTGCGGGCGTCGACAAAGGACCCTTTACTGGGTCGCCGAGCGGCGGAGGGGAGGTAGGTGTTATCCCCGCTCCTCCCTCCCAGACTGTTTTTCCGGGAGCCTTGGCCCTGGGGGACGATCTTTTCCTGGGGGATGACCTTTTCCCCGAGGAGCCAGGCGTCCCGGTGTCGGGAGGAGAGCGGGGCCCCGAGCCTCCGCCGCCCGACGACCCGAACTCGGGGCGTTCCGGGACGGGGTGCGCCGAGGAAGGTACCGCCGGTGACCCTGGGGGTGGGGTCACCGGGGGTTCGAGGCCTGTTGGCGGCGCCGGACCAGCCCCCATCCTCTCGGTGGCGGAGGAGGGTTCGGGATCGGTGGCGGACACCGGGGACGACGCGGACTCCGTCTGCAGTGACGTTTTTGAGTCCCAGGTGCCCCCCGCCGATCTCCCCCTCATCCCCCTCGAGGAACTCCGGGAATTTGTCGAGGAAACTCGAGGTCGCCGGGATAGAGCCCAACTGGCGCTCGACCGCTGGAGCTCTTATGAAAAAGTTTATTGGTCGGCCCACGCTGCTCGCCAGGCGCCTGGGCTCGACGTCAACGAGCGAAAGCGAGTCAGGAACTTCCTGGGGGCACTCCTGGTGAGGGCGAGGGACTCCTGTGCCCCTCCCTCGTCCTCCCAGTAATTGTATTTGTTTTTAACTGTACTGGTGGTGGTAGCACAATGCTTCCGACATGGAGACTACTATAGCCAGCCTCAACATCAACGGCAGCAGGGAGTCACAGCGCAGATTCCAGACCCTCTCGGTCCTTCGGGACGGGAGGTATGCGGTGTGCTTCCTGCAAGAAACCCACACTACCCCGGGAGACGAAGCCACCTGGCTCCTGGAGTGGCGAGGGGGGGTCTACATGAGTCACCTCACCCGCAGATCTGGCGGGGTGGCTATCCTGTTGGCCCCGCATTTTCAGCCCGAGATCTTGGGGGTCAGGGAGCCGGTGCCAGGCCGTTTGCTTCACCTGACGGTTCGGCTGGGGGGCGCGGTGCTTCACTTAGTGAACGTATACGCTCCCCTGGCCGGGCCGAGGCAAGCGAGCTTCTTCGAAGAACTGTCCGCTCATCTGGCTTCCATCGACGAGAACCAGTGCGTCGTCCTCGGGGGAGATTTTAACTGCGTCCTCGAGGGCAGGGACCACGGCGGTACCCGCACTGGCTGCGCGTCGGGGAAGAGGTTGGGGGACTTGGTCAAGTCCTTCGACCTGGTGGACGTCTGGCGGACTCTCCATCCCGACTCCATCGCCTTCACCTTCGTGAGGCCTGGGGTCGGAGCGTCCAGAATCGACCGCCTGTACGTTTCGCGGGCGTACGCCTCCTGTTTTCCGAAGGCCTCCACGCGGCAGGTGTCGTGCACGGACCATCACCTGGTTAGGGCGGAACTCCTTCCGTTCGGCGCCAGGCTCGGCTCCGCGTACTGGCACTTTAACAACCTGCTGCTGGAGGACGAGCGGTTCCGGGACTCGTTTCGTCGTTTCTGGGTCGGCTGGAGAAGGAAGCGGGGAAGCTTCCCCTCCCTGAGGCTATGGTGGGACGTGGGCAAGGCTCACGTCCGCGTCTTCTGTCAGGAGTACGCGAGGGGGTCGACCAAGAGGCGGAAATCCAGGATCGCGGAGTTGGAGAGGGGATGCTCGACCTGGAGTCACGCCTCGGTCAGCCCGACGCGGACCCGGCCCTGCGCGGGGTGTACGAAGAGAAGAAGGCCGCGCTCCGGGACCTGCAGCTCGTCGGGGCTCGGGGCGCGTACGTGAGGTCGCGGATCCAGCTCCTGCAGGACCTGGACCGCGGCTCCCCCTTCTTCTACTCGCTGGAAAAAAGGCGCGGCACCCGTCAGCAGCTCCTTGTGCTGCTGGCCGACGACGGGTCCCTCGTCTCGGATCCGGAGGGCGTCAGGGCCCACGTCCGAAACTATTACACGGCTCTGTTCTCTCCGGATCCGTCCAGCGAGGACGCTCGCAGAGTTCTGTGGGAGGACCTGCCGCAGCTCAGCCCGGAGGACGCCGGAAGGCTCGACGCTCCCGTCACCTTAGAGGAGCTGACCGGCGCCCTCGACCGGCTCTCGAGGGGCAAAACCCCGGGGCTGGACGGGCTGACTGGAGTTCTTCAGGGCGTTCTGGGACGTCCTGGGGAACGACTACGCACAGGTCCTGGGGGAGTGTCTAAATGCCGGACAGCTGCCCCTTTCTTGGCGCAGGGCGGTCATCGTCCTGCTGCCGAAGAAGGGGGACCTTCGTTCTTTGAAGAACTGGCGTCCGGTCTCCCTCCTCAGCACGGACTACAAAATCTTCGCCAGGGTGTTGTCTTCTCGCCTGGCTTCCGTGCTGGCCCACATGATTCACCCGGACCAGTCCTACACGGTCCTGGGCCGGAGGATACACGACAACGTCCACCTGGTCCAGGACCTGATCCATTTCTGTCGACGGGCTGGTCTGCCGAGCGCCTTCCTGTCTCTCGACCAGGAGAAGGCGTTCGACAGGGTCGATCACGAGTACCTGCTCGGGACTCTGCGGGCGTTCGGGTTCGGGACGCGGTTCGTCGCCCGGATCCGACTTTTGTACGCCGCCACAGAGTGTCTGGTTAAAGTTAACGGGTCCCTGACGGCGCCCCTTCGCTTCGGGAGAGGAGTGCGTCAAGGCTGCCCCCTGTCCGGCCAGCTGTATTCCCTGTGCGTGGAGCCTTTCCTGCGCCTCTTGCGGAGGAGGTTGTCGGGGCTGGTTCTGCGCGGCGCGGGCACGGGGGTGGTCCTCTCGGCCTACGCCGACGACGTGCTCCTCACTTTCACCGACCCGGCTGACCTGGGGAGGATGCGCGAGTGCCAGGCCGTGTACTCTGCGGCGTCTTCCGCCAGGATCAACTGGGCCAAGTGTTCTGGACTACTGGTCGGCCCGTGGCGGGTGGACTCTCTGCCGGAGGAGTTACGGGGGTTCAGCTGGAGTACCACCCATCTCCTCTACCTGGGGATCTACCTCAGCCCGGCTGAGGAATCCTGGCCGGCCAACTGGCAGGAGCTGGAGGCCAAAGTCTCGGCTCGCCTAGGCCGCTGGACAGGACTGCTCCGAGTGCTATCTTACAGGAGTCGAGTGCTGGTCATAAACCAGCTGGTGGCCGCCATGCTGTGGTACCGGCTGGTCACTTTGGTCCCTCCTCCTGGCTTTGTCGCTGACATCCAGAGAACGTTGGTCGACTTCTTCTGGGACAAAAAGATGCACTGGGTCGCCGCGCAGTTTCTGAGTCTCCCTATCGAGGAGGGCGGTCAGTCGCTGGTGTGCGTCCGCACCCAGGTCGCGACGTTCCGCCTTCAGACCTTGCGGCGATACCTTTACGTCGAGCCTCCTCCTAGGTGGTGCGCCCTGGCGACGTATTTTTTCCGCCAGGTGCGTAACCTCAACTACGACACGCAGCTCCTGTTCGTCGACCGTGACGGTTTGGAGGTCTCCCTCAAGGTGCTGCCTGTCTTTTACCAGGACCTGATCACTGTCTGGAACATGGTCGAATCGCGTCGCGCCTACCCTCCGGCTGGAGTAGCGGCTGTCGTCAGGGAGCCGTTGCTCAGGAATCCGCACCTCCGTACTCGCGGGTTCGAGTGGCTGTCGGAGGGGAGGGCCGTGGCGGCGAGGGCGACCAGGGTCGGGGACGTGCTGGGTGCCGGGGGCCTGGGCTGGACGCTGCCGCAGGACATAGCTAGCAGGGCAGCGGTAGACGTCCGGTACGTGGCCACCGCCATCCGACGCCTTAAAACGGCGGTGCTCGGACCCGACGTAGTGCACCAGTTGGGGGACGCTCAGGTGTGCGGTGGGATCCCGTCCGCGCTCACCCCGGCCCGGACGGAATTTCACATTGGCCCCAAGGTCCCGTACTTCCCGCGGGAGCCTGTGCCCCACAACCTGAGCCGCCTCCGGAATTTTAATTTTGTCCCTTTCAGGGATATAAAAAGGAAGGCCCTGTATCGACTGCTGCTGCACACCGTCCACCTCTTCTCCCTCATCCACCGTCCGGACACGCCTTGGCGTGCCCATTTGCCACCGGGCGGTGGGGATCCCCAGTGGAGGGCTCTCTACGCGGGAGTCCTCCCCCTTTCTCTCGGGGATCTGGGGTGGAGGGTGCTGCACGCAGCAGTCCCCTGCAACCACAGATTGCGGTGGTTCACGGACTCCCAGCCCAACTGCTTGTTCTGTGGCGCTGTGGAGTCCGTGGACCATGTATATATTGGGTGTGGGCGTTTGCACTCCCTTTTTGATTTTCTTAAGAACCTTCTCCTCTGTTTCTGGCTGCACTTCAGTCCCACGCTCCTGATCTTCGGGCACCCGGTATGGAGGAGGGAGGGCAGGTCCGAGGACCTCCTCGTGGGTCTGCTCCTGGGCCTGGCCAAACTGGCCATCAACAGGTCCAGGCAGCGGGCCGTGGAGGGGGTCGTTAGGGCCGACTGCCTGCCCCTCTTCCGGGGTTACGTTAGAGCCTGGGTGTCCTTGGAGAAGGAGCACGCGGTGTCCACCGACACCCTGGAGTCGTTCAGGGAGAGGTGGGCGCCGCAGGGAGTGGAGTGCATCATTTCTCCCTCCAACTCTATTTTGATTTGATCCCTACCCTCCCCTTCACTGTTTTGATCACACAGCATTGCCCTGTGGTTTGAAGGGCAGTGCTTGTCACTGGCCACTCGGGTGTTTTTCCTATCTTCCTGGTGGTGGAAATTGAATAAAGATCTGTGCACTTTGTGTCTTTCACTGTGTCTCACACCTGCACACACACACACCATGGGTGCTGGGGATTAAGAATAAGCACTACCGCACTAAAAAAAAATATAAACAGCAGATAGAGCCCGGGTGTCCTTGGAGAAGGAGCACGTGGTGTCCACCAACACCCTGGAGTCGTTCAGGGAGAGGTGGGCGCCGCAGGGAGTGGAGTGTATTATTTCCCCGTCCAACTCTATTTTGATTTAGTCCCTACCCTCCCCTTCACTGTTTTGCTCACACAGCATTGCCCTTTGATGTGAAGGGCAGTGCCTATCACTGGCCACTCGGGTGTTTTTCATATCTTCCTGGTGGTGGAAATTGAAAAAAATAAGCGGGGTGTCACACCCTGGAGTCGTTCAGGGAGAGGTGGGCGCGGCAGGGAGTGGAGTGCATCATTTCTCCCTCCAACTCTATTTTGATTTAGTCCCTACCCTCCCCTTCACTGTTTTGATCACATAGCATTGCCCTGTGGTTTGAAGGGCAGTGCTTGTCACTGGCCACTTGGGTGTTTTTCCTATCTTCCTGGTGGTGGAAATTGAATAAAGATTCGTGCACTTTGTGTCTTTCACTGTGTTTTACACCTGCACACACACACACACATCATGGGTGCTGGGGAATAAAAATAAGCACTACCGCACTTAGGCGGTAGTGTGGGGGAAAAAAAGAAAAAAAGAAGAAAAAAACAGGTGATTCCAAGAAAAAAAAGAAAAAAAAAGAAAGAAAAAAAAATAAGCGGGGTGTCACACCCTGGAGTCGTTCAGGGAGAGGTGGGCGCCGCAGGGAGTGGAGTGCATCATTTCTCCCTCCAACTCTATTTTGATTTAGTCCCTACCCTCCCCTTCACTGTTTTGATCACACAGCATTGCCCTGTGGTTTGAAGGGCAGTGCTTGTCACTGGCCACTCGGGTGTTTTTCCTATCTTCCTGGTGGTGGAAATTGAATAAAGATTCGTACACTTTGTGTCTTTTCACTGTGTCTCACACCTGCACACACCCACCATGGGTAAAAAAAAAGAAAAAAAAATAAAAAAAAATAAGCGGGGTGTCAGGGTTCTGCTCACTCTCGGAGCTGGCTTTGAGTTGGGTTGGTGTCATGGGCTAGGCATGTGTAAATAAGGGGTGACTTGGTGTTGGGATACTGGCCTTCATGGAGTTATTTTAATTACCAAATCGAAGCTGGCCTGGTTTTGAACAGAATATGTCAAACTTGATTTTTTGGAATGATTATACAAAGAAGCAAGGATCACGTATATGTGTCTGTCTTATTTTCTTCCTTTGTCTCCTGAAATGTCTTCCTGCATGCGTTCGACCATTGTGCCTACACTTTGGCTAAGTGGTGTCTTTTTTTTATTGTGAGATTGTTAGCAATGATCAAAAGCCACTTAAACATAAAGGGCAAAACAAATGAGATCAATTTGATTTGTAACCATGATCCACGCATTATTCACTTCCTATTCAAGAAATCCAGACTCCAGTCAATTAGTTCAGTACATACTTAGGATGGAACCTTCTGCTGTTCATAGCCTGATACTATGTACTTAACGCAGTTCAGAATGCTGAGTTTTTACTTGCATTGTTTCTGTCCTCAGAATCTGGAAGCAAGTTGATTCACCGCAGAATTCACTTTACTGTACCCTGGTAATACTGGAAGTTTTAAGTTCTAGGAAACTGTTAGTTAGGCTGCAAGGAATTATCATCCCTTCTGAGATAATTAATGATTTTAATTCTGAAGAAGGGTCACTGGACCTGAAATGTTAACTCTGATTTCTCTCCACTGAAGTTGCCAGACCTGCTGAGTCTTTTCAAGCAATTTCTGTTTTTGTTTCTGATTTACAGCATCCAGAGTTCTTTTTTCTTTTGTTTAGTGATTTTAATTCTCTGATAAATGACCTGTTTAATTCTCTGATATAATGACCTGTTTAATCAACACTAAAGAAACAGAATAGAAAAATAAATCCATATTGCCTTAAAATGCAATTTTCCTGTTTCTGGTAATTTGGCAGCCATGTTATGAACAGGCCAAATGTTGAAGTTGATGTTTTATCTAGAAGAAAGAAAACATGAGAAATTAAATATTTAATCTACAAATATTATTTTGTGATAATTTGAGCAATCAATTCCAAGAGTGATTGAGAGTAATTTGTTGCTTGTGCATTTGTAATTAAAAAGTACTTCCAAAAAATGCACAAACTTTATCATACCTAAGAAATATAATAAACTACACTACCTTAAATTCAGTAAGAATGTAGTATGTTCTAAAAAGGTAACAAGTTTCAAGGTGATTTCCAATGCTGGGAATTGGTACCTACTTCAAGCTGATGATTTTCTTCAGGATTTGAATTTTTGGAAAATAAGTTCTCGAGAAATTGAGCGATTGTAAACACAAATACCCACTTGGTTGCTCATTCAAATTTAATGGACTGATATTTATTTCAAACTGTAAATTGGCTTAGACAACATTCAGACAATAAGGACACATTAAATACATTTTAAACCAGTCATTTTATGTCAGAACCTTTAACTGAAGTTACTTGTAACTGAAATCAAATGACAACACACTTTTTAACACTTTCTCGCTGAAATAGTACCATCATTTGTCTCAAACATGTAGTACGTTGTCTATCACAACACAAGCTCTGATTATAAAGGCATTTCTTCTTGCATGTTCTCATGTAAATTAAACCTTAATATTCCCGATTTTATTTTGAATAATTTGTGAAGTAGGAGAAATAGCACATGCAGTACCAGATATTAATATCCAGGCCTATATTTCTACAAAATATTGCACTAGCATGTTTGTTAGTATTGTTGACAAGAATCAGTCCATTGCCTTTGAATATCAAGGTACATGGTAGCTGTTGGATCAGTTTGCTACTGCGGAATAATCTTTGCAGATGCCTTTAAGGATATCAGGCACAAGCTTGTTGACCATTGGGAAATCTCTCACAAAGAAAGTATGTGCATCTTTGGGTTCTGAAGCCATTGCTTTGAGTTCCTGTTCCATTGCCCACGAAATTCCAACTGAAAATATGACTGTACCTGAAACAAAATATAGAAAATCTTGAACTCTTATGACAAAAGTTTCAGTGTTGAAAACCAACCCAATACTATACTAGGTCATTGTGCATAAACTTTCTAGGCTACGGTTCTGATGTCCAAGTCAGAGTCAGTTTAATTCCTCAATTTTAGGATTCTAATTTGAAAAGATAAAGGAAATATCTTTTACTGCAGACAGTGCTGCTGACTCAGTAGATCCTTTTAAGCAAATTTTAAAGACCACGGACAATTATTCCACTATGGAGTTGTTAAAGATAGTTTTCTTCCATTGTGCTTTTTCAATGCAAATATCTCATCACTAGAAAAGCTTGTATCTTTTCATTCAACACTATACAATCTAAATGTCATTTGGACTTTATAGTCCATTTTTATTAACTGTGGCTAAGTTTACATTTTGGCTGAATGTATCCTTATTGAAAATCTCTTTTTTTAGAATATGCTGTAGCTTTTGTAAAGAAAATAAACCCGTAGATGTACACCACTTCATGATTTTATCAGTCATTGTTCGGCCTAAATATTTTACAACATGGTGATTGTAAAATAACTTTGTATGTATGGCTGTAGTTACTCTTACTTGTGTAAATTTCAAATGATTATCCTTGCTATTACAGACACAAACAGAAGTCATTCATGTAATAAGGAGAGAAACTTGCTGATCATTAAATCTAAGCTCCTCTTTTCTGACTAGTTACACCAGCCTATGTAGATTTCTGGGAATGCTGCTTTGTTCCTCAACTGAGGAACAATGTGGTATCAGAAGCGCCAAAAGTGTGAAGTGTAAACTGTATCGTATTTTTATATATTAAATACTTTAAATATAAAGTTATTGTGAAAAGAATTCCCAAATTTGCACTAACTTAGCAGATAAATGTTTTTATCATCCAAGCAATCGTTACCTGATTCATGTGCCACTGTTGCTGGAACCTCAACATCATCATAAGATTGGCCATCAGTGATGATGATCAACACATTCAGGTTGCTGTTCTTCAATTTTCCAAACAAATTCTTTGAGGTGTAAGTAATTGCTTCCCCAGTGGCTGTGCCACCACTCCAGTAAGGGATATTCCTGATAGCGTTTTGCACTGAATCCTTTGTTAAATGTTGACCAAAATCAAATTCAGTTCTTTGATTGTATGTGAACTGTACAGCACCAACTCTTGCACCAATCTGATGAATGTCAAAGGATTTCACAATTTCTGAGATGAAGTTCAGAACAGTGCGAAAGTTGCTGTCCCCAACACTGCTGGATCCATCGATAAGAAAGCCAAGGTTTATTGAATTGTAACAAGTTCTACTGCATGACATCTGGCTGTAGGAACACAGTCTTTGTGCTAAAGGTTTTATAAACTTATACATGCCAAACCAGTTTTGAATAGAATAGGAAAACAGTCCATTGTTTTTGCAAACAATCTGTGAAAGAAAAGAAAAAGATGCAAAGTAAATCTTAAGCAATACAATTGGTGATGGCAAGTAATTGCTGCCACATTTGCTCTTGGTTTGGAGACATTTTTGAGTAATATGAAGTTAAAGTGCACATTTGATACCAGTAAGTGGAATTAGCAAATGTCTAAATGCAGGTGAAATTTGTAATAGTAGTAAAGAAACCAATATTTATTGCTAATGTTACTTTTTGCTGATTGTAAAATACTTAAAAATAAAATGTTGCATGAAATAATACTAGATGATTGAACCTTTTAAAGATTGCTTGTTATTGGTGTAATTGTTATGTCAATGAAGCACTGTGATATTGTTCTTCAGCTACAAACCAGAATTCAGCCCAACAACTTCACTCCCAAATTGTGCTGCACATTTATCCATAACGTGAAGCTTCACCAATGAAAAGTGATTGAATTTGTGGTAAACCCATTATAATTTCTACAAATTATATACTGTATCCAGGGCTTTCTGCTTCTGGATCTCCTGAAGTGTGTATCTAGCAGATATATATTTCAGTGAATCTGTTGCTTTCTGAAATATGTAAAATGTAGCAAATTTATGAATTTTATAATATGTGCTCAGAAACCTCTAAGATATGCATAAATTGAACAATATTTGTTACAACTATTAAAAGGACTAAAATAAAATTATGAGAAAGTGAGGGCAAAAAGCAAAGCTTTTTAGGCAATGCATGCACATGACAAAGTGCTGAGGGGAGCTATTGAAATGTCAGTTGATGTGGAATGCAGATGTTTTATTTTATTGCTATAAATGTAGAATTGGTTGCATTATTTAATTTGTTGCATTGAAAGGCTGTAGGATGTAGTCTGCTAGCAATTACAGAGAGACGATTGCAGTGTGGCCAGTGCTCAGACCTGAATATTTAAAGATATTTAATGTTTTGGAAGGGCAAAGGAACTAGGCTATCTCTGATAATAAATGAGAAGGTCAGTTCAATTGTAAAACAAAATTGGTTCCGAAGATCAAGGTATCAAATCAATTTAGTTGGAGATAAGAAATAGCAAAAGGAATAAATCACAGATGGGAGTAGTCTGCAGGCTCAAGAAAGGTAATTATGCAGTAGGAAGACTTTAATCTTCATATTGATTGGACAAATCAAAGTTGCTTAGAGAATGAGTTTGTAGTGTGCATTCAAGACTGTTTTTAACAATGAATCCTGGAAGCTGTTGGGGTGCAAGTTATTTTGGATCTGGTAATGTACTTTAGGCATGAGTGATCATAATATAGAATTTCACATTCCGTTTGAGCATGAAAAATGTGTGCTTGCAACTACTATCTTCAAATACAAGGGTATTAAAGTAGACTTGCCTGAAGTCTAGGTTAAAAGTAAGATGGTGGAGATGGTGGAGATACAGTGACAGGCATTTGGGAAATATTTCATAACTTTTAGAGAGTATTTCATTCAAGAAAGAAGACGACCAGAAGGGTGTATTCTCCATGGCCATTAAGGAATTTAAAGATGCTAATTGAATTGAAAGCAAAGGCCTACAATGCTACAAAGATTGGTCAGACCATTCATGGTGTCTTTTAAACCAGCAAAGTACAACAGCAAAAATAAGTTGAGAAATTGCAATCAAAGAAAAACTCAGCAAGAAGTATGAAAACAGACACTGAAAGCTAAGAAAAATATAGTAAAAGTAAGTATAGCTAAAGTAGGCATTGGTCCCTTTGGTGAGATTGGAATATTAATAATAGCGATCAAACAAATGTCAAAGGTTCTGAAAAAATATTTTGTATCCACCTTCACTGTAGAGGATGCAAAAAGCACCTGAAGTACAGTTAAAAATGATGAGGCAAAGAGGGGAGGAATTTAGAGCAATGAGTTTTACTTGAGAAAAACTTAATGGGATTGCTGATGAGATTTGAGGATGATAAGTCACCTCAACCTGATTGTCTGCATCCTAATGTCTTAAAAGAAATGGCTGCAGATATATTGGATGCATCAGTTTTAATTTTCCAAAATTTCTTGAATTCTGGAAAAGTCCTCGTAGTTTGTGAAGTTGCAAGTATGACACCTTTACTCAAGAAAGAGAGACTGAAAGCAGGAAACTAATGGCTAGATAGACTAATGCTGATATCCATTAATAAAGAATCAGGAGCTGGACATGTAGAAAATCACAATACTATCAGTGTTGTTGTGGTTTTGTGAAAGAACTTCATTGGAGGGGATATGCAAGAAGAAATAAGGGAGGCTTGTGAGAAAGATATGGCGATAATCATGGTAATCATAATTTGCATATATATTGGGTGAATCAGATTGGCAAAGATAGTCTGGAAGATGAATGCAGCATGTTCAAGAGCCAGAGAGCAGGCTGTTCTAGATCTGATAATGTGCAAAAAGATAGGGTAAATATGCCTCAAGATAGCAGTCATGATTGAGTTTTGCATTCAGTTAAGAGAGAGAGAAATGGGTATAAGATTAGTATATTTAAACATAAAGACAATTACGATCATATAAAGGCAGGCCTGGCTGATGTGAATTGGAAAATTAGGTTACAGAATAGGTCAACACAATGCAGTGACAGTCATGTCTGAAGGTATTACATTCAGCAAAGATATATTCTATGAGAAAGGCCATTGAGAAAGGGACTATCCAGACTAAAAAAATGGAAGTTAAAAACACTATCAAATTGTACAAAAAAGCATAATGGCATGGGCCGGCACAATAGTTCAGTGGTTAGCACTGCTGCCTCATGGCACAGGGAACCATATTTGATTCCAGTCTCAGGCGACTATCTGAGTGGAGTTTGCACATGTTCTCCGGGTTCCCTCCACGTGCTCTAATTTCCTTTGGTGGATCGGCTATGTTAAATTGGTGGGTTGGTTAGGTAGATTGACTATGCTAAATTGGTGGTTTGGTTAGGTAGATTGACTATGTTAAATTGGTGGGTTGGTTAGGTGGATCGGCTATGTTAAATTGGTGGTTGGTTAGGTGGATCGGCTATGCTAAATTGGTGGTTTGGTTCGGTGGATTGACTATGCTAAATTGCCCTGTAGTGTCCAAGATTGTGGAGGCTGGGTGGATTAGCCATGGGAAATGCAGGGTTACAGAGATAGGGCGGGGAGGGGGGTTTCAGGGTGGGATGTTCTTTGGAGGGTCAGTGTGGACTTGATCAGCCAAATGTCTGCTTCCACATTGTAGGGATTCTATGATGCTAGGTCAGAAAATTGCTCAATATAAAAAGCAGCAAAAAACGAAGGGACATTAAAGAGGGAGAAATTACATTCCAAGAGAAAGCTACCTTCAAAATGGTAAAAGCTTCTGTGGGTATTTAAAAAGGAAAAGAGTATGTAAAATGTGTTTGATCTTCTAGAAAAGTCTGCTGAATTATTAATAAGAAATGGAGAATGAATTGGATGCGGTTTTGGATTTGGTTTTATTATAGGGGATACAAATAACATCCCAGACATAATTGAGTTATGAGCTGAAAAAGATTAAAATGATTAGAATCACCAAGGAAAGTGTACTGAGAAAATTATTAGAGTTAAAAGCTTTGTCCCGGGATTTAAGGAGGAGTGGCTGCTAAGATAATAGATGCACTGGCTTTAATTTTCCAAAATTCTCTAGATTTTCAAAGGATCCCATCAGATTGGAAAGTTCTCAGTTTATCTCTGCATTCAAGAAAGAAGGGGGACAGCAGAACACTTTGCGGCAGTTGGCTCCACATATGAAAAGTGCTGAAAATGACTATGAAGTTACTAACGAGGGCATTTAGAAAATCTGAAAGCAATCATCCAGTATTAGTGTGGTTTTGTGAAAGGGATATCGCATAATCATCTAAATTTTAGAACTGTTTGAGGAAATAACAAGTAACATGGATATAAGAGAACTTAAGGAAATTGTGTAATTGGTTTTCCAGGAGTTATCCACCATGATGCCATATTAAAGATGGTTTACAAAATAAGAACTCGTCGTGCAGGTCTATATCAGCATGTTAGAGGATTGGTTAACGAATAGGAAACAGCAAGTAGGTATAATGTGCTGTTGCCATGTTTCCAAAATGTAACGAGTGGAATGCCACAGGGATCAGTGCAGGGGCCTCAAAAATTTACCAAAGACTTTGATGAAAGGATTGTATGGTTGCTAATGACACAAGAAAGTAGGAAGTAAATTGCAAAGAATTTTCAAATTAATATAGATAGGTTAAGTTAACTGTGAGAAAATGAACTTGTCCACTTTGGCAAACAACACAGAAAAGCGGTATATTATTTAAACAGATTATAGAATTCTGAGGTTCAGAGCATTCTTAACAGATGAATCATATGAAGTTTGTGTGCAGAATGATTCATAAAATAATTGCAATGTTGTTTATTGCAAGAGGAATATAATATAGAAGTAGAAAATTTATTCTCCAGTTGCACAATGTATGATGTGAGTACAATGTACAGTTTTGGTCACTTTATTTGAGGAAGGACATAGCTGCTATAGAAGCAATTCAGAGAAGGTTCACTAAGTTGATTCCCATGATGATGGGATTATCTTGGGTCTATATCCACCTTGGTTTAAAAGAATGGAAAGCAATCTTACTGAGACCCATAAGATCCAGAGTAGACTTGACAGGGTGGATACCAAAAGGACATTCCCCACTTGTAGAAGAAACGAGAACTCTGCAACAGAGTCAAATAAGAAACCACTTTTCATTTTAAGATGGTAATAAGGAAGATTTATTTTCCATATTGAGTGAGTCTGTGGAACTCTTTATCCAAAGAATGGTAAAGATAGTCATTGAATATTTTTAAGGTATGAAGATTCTTGACTAATAAGGGAGTCAAAGGGTATGGAGGACTATACCACATTCAGCCATGACCTCTTCCAATGGCACAGCAGGTTCAAAGGGTTGAATGGTGGAAACCTGTTTCTAATTTATATGTTTGTGTTTGACAAATTTGTTGGAGATCTTTGAGGATGTAAAGAATTGAATCGGTATGTTATATATTTGCATTCACCAAAGCTCTTTAGCACTTTCCAAACTCATGAACATTTCCATCTTGAAGGATAAGGACAGCAGGTAGATGCAAACACCATCAACTGCACTTCCCCTCCAAGACACTTGGAAATATATCACTGTTCCTTCAATGTCACAGAGTCAAAATCCTGGAATTCACTCCCTAACAACATCATGGGTCAGCCTACAGCACGTTGTCTGCAGCAGGCCAAGAAAGCAGCTCACCACCATCTTCTCAAGGGCAGCTAGTTCCAAACAATAAATGCTGATCCAGTTAGCAAAACAAAATTCGAAAAGGTACAATGAAACAGATTACTATACAAGCTTTGAGCATTTAATGTTGGGGTTATATGTTAGCATGGATACAGGACTGGCTAACTACCAGAAACAGAGGATAAATGGATCATTTTGGGTTGGCAAATCTTAACCAGTTCCCTCAGGAATCAGTGATGTGGCCTCAACTATTTATGATTAATATTAATGAAATGGATGAAGGGTTGAACTGCGATGAAGCCAAATTTGTTGATGTGCAAAGCTAGATAGGAAACCAAATTGCAAGAGTCTGCAAGGTGATAGTGATAAGTGAATCAATAAACCTTTGGCAGACAGAGTCTAATGTGGGAACATGTGAGTTTGTTCAATTTGGCAGGTAGAATGGAAAAAGTCTGAATTTTTGAATAGGAAGAACCACGGAATGTTCTCGTGGGGAACGATCTGGGTATCGTTGTATACACAGCACAAAACATTTGTGTTCAGGTACAGCATATTATTAAAAAGGCAAATGAAATGTTGGTTTTTATTGCAAGAGAGATGAAGATTAAAAGTAAGTTTTGGTACAATTGTGCAGGGAATTGGTGAGATCACATCTACAGCAGTGTGTGCAGTTTGTGGCACCTTACTCAATGACATATTTGAAATCGAAACAAATCATAGATGATATACTAAGCTGATTACTGGATTGGAGAGGTTGTCTAAAGAGGAAAGGAGAGGTTGGACAGATACAGCAAATCTTTTATTAACCAATACCTATGGGACCAGGAGTGTGCTGGTTGATCAAGTATTCAGGATAATCCAAAAGGTGCACATAATCAATGTAAAAATCTGGTATTTCAAGTAAATATTTTTTGCTGGTTTATCAAGAATGCTGGCTTATAAGATGCAGGTGAAAATGAAATTTGTTGTACTTACTGGAGTTTAGAAGAATAGGAAATTATCTTATTGCAACATTTAAGATTCCGAGGGGCTTAACAAGGTGGATGCTAAGGGAGAATCTAGAACCAGGAGATACAGTTTAAAAATAATGAGTCTCCCATTTAATTTGAAAATAAGGTATATCCTCTTTGAGAGAATCATCAATATTTGGAAATGATTGAATGTATTCAAACCTGTGTTTGGCAGAACTTTGATTGACAAGATGGTCTAGGGTAATAGAGGTTAAGGAAGTGGAATTAAGGCCACTTCCAATCAGCCATGATCTTATTAACTAATGGAATAGACTTTATAGACTGAAAACTAACTCCAGGCCTCATTTTCTATGTTTTTACGTTGTATTGATAATAGCTGGTGCAATGACCTTACCTTTTCCATGTAGTTGGGGTCTGGGACCATCTTTTGCTCTTCTGGGAGTGCTTTTGCAACTGAGACAATGAAAACATTCATGCCAGATTCTCTGGCCAGATCTGCTGCTCTTTCAATTTCATCTGAGGGCCATCCATCCACCACAACAACTATGACCTTTGGGTACCCAGATCGCGTACCCTTTTCAGGAGTGAAAAAGCTTTCCGTTGTGTGAATTAGAGCTTTACCTAGTGTATAAAATCAACATTATGAATAAACCTGAGAGAATATATGCAGGAACATGGAGGAATTTAATTTTCACATGCCCTTCTGTGACAAAAAATTATTTGTTGCATGGGAGTTTTAGTCAGTGCAGGAACTCTTTTGAGATTTATCTCTGTTTCTTCTGAGTCTTCCAGGGCATGTACATATTAGAACATCAATGAGCATAAAAGCAATGCTAACCACGTCTTCTGTCTTCTTTGGACATCTGCTAGGAGCTTTGACATACCATCCAGGCCCTTGCTACCCCAACAGTGCCTCAAACAGCGTCATTTAATTTGAGAACTGAGTGCTTTTTTGAAATAATACTTATAGCTAAACCATTTTATACTGGTGGGCATGAGAAAGTGAGGATTGTATATGCTGGAGATTAGAGTTGAGAGTGTGGCGCTGGAAAAGCACAGCCGGTCAGGCAGCATCCGAGGAGCAGGAGAATCGATATTTCGGGCATAAGCCCTTCATCAGGAATTGAAGGGCTTGTTCCCAAAGCGTCAATTCTCCTGCTCCTCGGATGCTGCCTGACCTGCTGTGCTTTTCCAGCACCACACTCTCGATGGTGTGCATAAGAGTCTTCATTAGATGTGCCAGTACATCCCTCTCAATTATTATTATTACTTGGAAAGTAGAATTAATATAACCTACAGGAAATGATACCTGAACATTAAATGAGAAATAAAATTAATTAGAATAAAGGACAACATTTATGATTTAAGGAGTATCACTGAGACAGATGAATTCATCAACAAGTCTTCAAATATCAGAAACTTTGTTGAGAAAAGGAAGAAAACCAGTTAAGAGTTGGAAATGGGGAAAGAAATTGATGAACTATTGTTTTTACATCATTAGGCCCATACTTAAAATCCCACTTCATCCAATTCCACTTGCCACTTGGGATGGGTGTCAGCCAACATTACACTAAATATGTACCATTTATCAACCCCAACTTTGAAATTTTAGCTTTGAAATGTTCATACTTTAAGAATAAATTGCAAGTTGATTCTGGCAAAAGCAGTTCATTTTCTTTAGGCTAAATGTTTCTATTTCAGCTTTAGTTGATAATAAATTTTCTGCATCAGTACATTGTTTGGGTTTGTCAATACATCTGTTGTCACAATATCAAAATTTGACCTTTTTCAAAAGAAACTACTCGGCATTCATCAGCTTCCTTCAGAACGATAAATTGTGCTCTGTAGGATAATCAAGGTCATTCAAATGTTCGAAGACAATTTCTTAATCAAGGCAGGCTAATGGTTATAACTGCCAGATCAACAACTTAGAGGTGGAGAGTTCACAATCTCATAATTGCGAGATGTGGAATTAAATTCAGTCAGTGAGGTTATATAGCTACCACCAGAAAATAGCGTTGAAAGAGGCTAAATATTTGTAGAAATCAAGTGGCCTACTAGTATTCTTCATAAAAGGATGACCTACTATCGCTACACTAACCTGAGAAATAGAAATATATAATAAATGGGTGCTTGCTCGTATGACACACATGTTTGGCTGCACCTTTATTTGTCCATCTATTGACATTCTGGCTGTAATATCTTTTTAATCTTGAACAGAATCTCCATACTGCCTCCATTGTAAGTGCCATTACATCTCTCAGAGATTCTTGGAACTTTGTTTTTTATTTAAGTGTTTTTATCTGAAAGGTTTTTAAAGCTTGATTTCTTTTAATTGACACATTTCTTGATTTATATCATTTCCTCAATGTTCATGATCATATTTCTCTATAATTGTTACAAAGCCAGAACCTGTATTATCATATAAATACATTTAAAATTATACATAACTATGGTTAAAATACACTTTTCATAAAGCTTCAAAATTGGAAAGAAATGGTGAGTACAAAAAAATTTTGTATAGAAGCTGAACAGCACAGAACGAGACCTTTCTACACAACTGAACAGTTCCTAAATTGGAATAATCTGAAACTCATCCTACTAGCCAGGTGTCTTCCAATGGTTTTCTCTCTTCTGTTTCTTCTGCTCAGTGTTATTTAAAAAAAAATACACCTTTGCCTCAAAATCTTCCTGTGTTTGGTGCCTAACCAGGTTCCTTTAGATTGGGAAGTAACCAATGTAACTTCTTTATTCAAAAAGGAAGAGAGGGAGACGTAAATGAGGAACCAACAGGCCAGTTAACTTAACATCTTTCATGGAGTAAAAGATAGAGTTATTATTAAAATTGAGATAATTCAAAATATAACAAGACACTTGGATTAGTTAATGGTAATCAGGTAGAGCCATCATGGCTTTATGAAAGGGAAATCATGTTTAACTAATTTATTGGAGTTCTTTGAAGAAGTATGGAGTTTAATTTAGATAAATGTGAGGTGCTGCATTTTAATAAGGCAAATCAGGGCAGAACTTATTACACTTAATAGTAAGATCATGCCGAACAAAGAGACCTTGGGATGTAGGTTCATAGTTCTTTGAAAGTAGAGTTGCAGGTAGACATGGTGGTGAAGGAGGAGTTTGGTATGCTTGCCTTTATTGGTCAGCGTATTGAGTAGAGCAGATGGTAGTTCATTTTGCAGCTGTACAGTGCATTCAGTTCTTGTCTCGCTGCTTGAGGAAAGATGTTTTGAAACTTGAAAATGCTCAGAAAGGATTTACAGAGATGTTGCCAAGGTTGGAGGGTTTGAGCTCTGGGAGAGGCTGAATAGGCTGGGGCTGTTTTCCCTGGTGCATCAGAGACTGAGGGGTTACCTGATAGAGGTTTATAAAATCATGGATAGGGATATGGATAGGGTGAATCCGAAACATGGTAACATTTGACATGGATGAAATATCGGTTTGCTATAGGAAGGTGAGATTAGAAATAAATGGATGTTTTCAGGCTGGCAGGTTGTCATAAGTGGTGTGCCATAGAAATTCAATGCCCGCCACTCTTTACGATTTATAGAAATAATTTGGATGTAGGAGTTGAAGGTATGCTTGCTAAATTTACTAATGACACAAAGGTAGGTAACAAATGAGTTGTAAAGAAAAGCTCTGGAGCTTACAAAGCAATATAGATGGGCTAAGTGAGTAGGCAAAGACCTGGCAAATGGAGTAGGGTAAGCAAATGTGAAATTGTCAATTTTGGCAGAAAGAATAATAAAAAAACAAATTTATTATCTCAATGATTAGAAATTGGAAAGGGCAAATTTAAAACAAATTAACAGAAAATGAAAATATGCTGGATATTTTGCAATCATGTTGAAAGTTAGTTAGGGACAAACCATACGGAAGATTTAAAGTTACATTTCAACATGAAATTATAAAGAAGCCTCTTGGAAAGTTTAGCTCTGTGACTGTTATATTTTACTATGTTTTCAAATTCTTTGTTTGTAATGGATGAATTTCAGACCAATCATATAAAGTCCTTTGGTATAACACCAAACTGTTTCCCATTGGGATGAATCTGAAAGCTAAGCTTTCTACCTTGCAATGAGAGAATTTTGGAGATTCTCCAATTGCTCTTCACTGTGCTTTGCTATAACACCAGCAATGCTGGTAATCTAGAAATAGAAGCTATGATTAAGTCTGTCACTGAATATGTGTTATAATTTCCAACAGTGAGGACATCCTTGCCCTGCAAGAAGTCATTAAGAGTTGTTAGTAAATTACCATTCAGTCTGCAATTACCACCAATAATTGCAGATTATTGAACCAGTTAGTATTACAAAAGAAAAAGTAGGTGGCCACTGGAGAATTTTCCAGATTGCTGTTAAAAATGCTTTGTTTAAAAGGATTTTTTAAATGCAGTATTTTTTTAATAGTATGGAAGGACTACATATGTATTATTGGAATTATAAACTGGAAAAAGGAGTTTTGAATTGCTTTTTGTGGGCAATTAACCAGTTGTTCTTTTAAAATTATAACTTGAAGGAAAAGTGGAACTGCATGATCACTTATTGGTTACACAAGGTCCTGTAATTCTTTTTATTTAAGAATTGATACTTTTGTTAGACAACTAGCTTTTGAGTTCAAGAAGATATAATCACCCAGCAGCAGCTTGTGGGTTAGTTGTAAGGACAAGTTTATCACAGAGAGGAGAGGATTCAGTTGGACCAAGATCTCCATAAGCCTGAAAGCATGTAAAGATTGGTTTTTCTCTCTCTCACCCACTCTCTTCCACAGAGACAGGGAGAGAGAGAGAAAGAGACAGAGAGAAAGAGACAGAGAGAAAGAGACAGGGAGGGGGAGAGAGAGAGAGAGAGAGAGAGAGAGAGAGGAAGAAATAACACTCAAAAACAATGTAAAGAAAGAAACTTTTTCTTCAAGCCTAGGTCCAATTGACCAGCTAGTGAACTGAGAATTGCCATAGTTGTCTACAGCATGATATTATCAAGACCTCAAAGGAACTGTAAAAAAGTGACCTTATTTTCCCCTGTTTGTATTCTTCATCCATAGACTTTGTTCCTTTTTGCTGATATCCCCACAATATCTCTGAAAATCTGTTTGTCTTGTCTGTCCTAATTGTGAATAAATGAATGTGTTTGGATTTATAGAGTGTGTACTTTATGTTTGCATATTAATAATCTATTTTGCACCTGCTACAGGTGTTTATTATAATAAATACGTTTTTGTTTTCTTATTTGTAGACTGAATTTCATTTATTGGAGATAGTGGTCACAACCAGTCATTAGACATCCTACTGATTAAACAGGTCCTATTTCACATTATTGATGGCCTTCGGAATAGTGGAACTTGATTTTCAGTGCCCTCAGGGCTGTGGCAAGTGGTAGAACAAATCAGAATTTCATTCCAGTGTAACATATAGACAATGCATAAAAACACATCCAGCTGTTTATATTGCATGCCAAGATCCAATTCTCAGTTCAGAAAGTTAAGACAGCAAGTTCAGAATAGTTCAGATTAGAACTATTCCTTTTGATCAGATCATGGTTGATCACCTATCTCAATGCCACCTTTTTGTGCTATGTCTACATCCATGGTGTCATTCGTCTCTGAAGATGGATTACTTTTTGTCCTGAATGATGGAGATCCCACAGCCCTCTGGCTAGAAAATTCAGAAGATTCGCCACACTCTGAAGGATGAAAACCCTTATTTCAGACTTAAATAGCCTAACCTTTACTCTGTAACTGAGTCCTCTGGTTCTACACTCACCAACCAGTGGAAACATCCTATCTACACCTACCATATCACACCCAATGAGAACCTTGTAAGTTTCAGTTGGATCACCTCTTATTCTTTGATGCTGTAGAAATTGCAGGCCTGGTTTTCTCAATCTCTCCTCATAAAATAATCCTGTCATTCGAGGGATTAGTCTGCTGAACCTCGATTGCACACAGTATTTGGCAAATATATCCTTCTGTAGGAAAGCAGATCAAAACTATTCACAATACACCTGTTACAGTCTCACCATCAAATTGCAGTAAGGCAGTTTTACTTCTGCACGCAAATCCTTTTGCAATGAAGCCAACATACCCTTATCCTAATGTACTGATTGTTGCACCTGTCTGCTAGCTATTAGTGACTCAAGAACGATGATATCCAAATTTATTTGGACACCAACACTTCCTAGCTTCCATCATTTTTAAAAAAAAACTTCCATTTTATTCTACCAATGTGGATAACCTTGCTTTGCTTTCCATTATATCCCATCTGTCACGTTCATGCCTGTTCACTCAGCCTGTCTGAGTCCAGTTGAACTTTTCTTGCATCCTCCTCATAACTTTGCTTTCTGTCTGTGAACCAAATCTCAATCCATGTTACTATTGCAACTCCAAAAACAAAAGGGGTAGGATGAAGAAATATTCTGTACGTATGAGGTCACTTCCCTATTTTTCGAGAATAATTTGCAGTTCCAAGTTAACATCTTGATCAAGTGTTGGAAAGCAGAGTGAAAATGTGGAATTGAGAATAATGTTAATCAGGATATTGTAATGAGACCCATGTCACTCACCAACATTGGTGCTACCTCCTTTGTAAGTCACATTTTTGATTGCAGAGGCCACGTCCTTTGAATTAGTGAAATTTTTCAAGTTGAACTCAGTTTTAGGATTCTCACTGCATAATTAATACATAAAATGCAACTGAAATACCATTATGAATGGATGCAAATGGTACTCAAGTCTGACTTCTACAAATATTTAGAAAGAAATTTTACATGATCATCTCTCACTTCTGTTTACCTTACTTGTACAATGCCAACAAGTGGTCCTTGTGGTCCAATACCAAGCATGTTGGTGACTCTAATGACAAAATTCTTCTGAAGGTCAAATCTGCGTTTACCAAGATTCCAGCTCCCATCAAGCAAGAAGGCAATGTCAGCTTTGCACTCTGTGGATTGAAGAATTACTTTTCATTGAACAAATGCAACTCAGACAAGCAATTAGATGTTGTATTGATCTAAGTAAATGGCAATATTGGACAAATCAGATTCCAGTGTGAATCCTAGCTTAACAAACTGTAAAGTTTATTATTGCAAGTCAATTACTGTGCTGGGTAGTCATAGTCATAGACCCTTTGGTCCAGCTAGTGCATGCCAAACAGATATCCCAACCTAATCTAGTCCCACCTGTGAGCACCTTGCCCATATCCCTCCAAACCCTTCCTATTCATATTCCCATCCAGATGCCTTTTAATTGTTACAATTGTACTGGCCTCCACCACTTCCTTTTTCAACTCATTCCATACATGTACCACCCTCCGAATGAAAAAGTTGCCCCTTAGGTCTCTTTTATATCTTTCTCCTCTCACCCTAAATCTATGCTCTCTAGTTCTGGACTCCCCCACCCCAGGGAAAAGACTGTCTATTTATCCTATCCATGCCCCTCATGATTTTATAAACCTCTATAAAGGTCACCCCTCAGTCTCCACGCCCCAGGGAAAACAGTCCAACCCTATTCAACCTCTCCCTACAGCTCAAATCCTCCAAGCCTGGCAACATCCTTGTAAATCTTTTCTGAACCCTTTCAAGTTTCACAACATCTTTCCAATAGGAAGGAGACCAGAATTGTAAGTAATATTCCAACAGTGGCCTAACCAATGTTCTGTACAGCCACAACATGACCTCCCAACTCCTGTACTCAATACTCTGACTAATAAAGGAAAGCATACCAAACGCCTTCTTCATTATCCTATCTACCTGCGTCTCCACTTTCAAGGAGCTATGAACCTGCACTCCAAGGTCTCTTTGTTCAGCAACACTCCCGAGGACATTACCATTAAGTGTATAAGTCCGGTTAAGATTTGCTTTCCCAAAATGCAGCACCTCGCATTTATCTAAATTACACTCCATCTACCACTTCTCAGCCCATTGGCCCATCTGGTCAAGATACTGTTGTAATCTGAGTTAACCCTCTTCGTTGTCCACTACACCTCCAATTTGGTGTCATCAGCAGACTTACTAACTGTACCTCTTTTGCTCACATCCAAATCATTTATATACATGATGAAAAGTAGTGGACCCAGCACCGAACCTTGTGGCACTCCACTGGTCACAGGCCTCCAGTCTGAAAAACAACACTCCACCGCCACCCTCTGTCTTCTACCTTTGAGCCAGTTTTGTATCCAAATGGCTAGTTCTCCCTGTATTCCATGAGATCTAACCTTGCTAACTCGTCTTCCATGGGGAACCTTGTCGAACGCCTTGCTAAGTCCATATAGATCACATCTACCACTCTGCCTTCATCAATCCTCTTTGTTACTTCTTCAAAAAACACAATCAAGTTTGTGAGACATGATTTCCCACGCACAAAGCCATGTTGACTATCCCTAATTAGTCCTTGCCTTTCCAAATACATGTACATCCTGTCCCTCAGGATTCCCTCCAAAACCTTGCCCACCACCGATGTCAAGCTAACAGGTCTATAGTTCCCTGGTTTGTCCTTACCACCTTTCTTAAATAGTGGGACCACGTTAGCCAAGCCCCAGTCTTCCGGCACCTCACCTGTGACTATCGATCATACAAATATCTCAGTCAAAGGCCCAGCAATCACTTCTCTAGCTTCCCAGAAAGTTCTAGGGTACATCTAATCAGGTCCTGTGGATTTATCCACTTTTATGCATTTCAAGACATACAGCACTTCCTCCTCTGTAATATGAACATTTTTCAAGATGTCACCATCTATTTCCCTACATTCTACATCTTCCATGTCCTTTCCCACAGTAAACACTGAAGCAAAATACTAGTTTAGTAATTCCCCCCTCTCCTGTGACTCCACACAAAGACCACATTGCTGATCTTTGAGGGGCCCTATTTTCTCCCTAGTTACCCTTTTGTCCTTAATGTCTTTGTAAAAACCCTTTGGATTCTCCTTAACTCCATTTGCCAAAGCTATCTCATGTCCCCTTTTTACCCTCTTGATTTCTGTCTTGAGTATACTCCGACCGCCCTTATACTCTTCTAAGGATTCATTTGATCCACCTTGTCTATACCGGACATATGCTTCCTTCTTTTTCTTAACCAAACCCTCAATTTCTTTAGTCATCCAGCATTCCCTATACCTACCAGCCTTTCCTTTCACCCTAACAGGAATATACTTTCTCTGGACTCTCACCTCATTTCTGAAGGCTTCCTGTTTTCCAGCTGTCCCTAGTCATAAATATATTTATATGAGGCTGCCAATGTACTTTTAAGAAAAGTAAATGAGTTATTATCCCAAAGAAATAAGAGGCAGCCCCTTTTTTTCCCAAACAACACACTTACAGCCATTCAACCCCAGTGAAGTATCACTTCCGTCTTCACCTTAATTTTGTTTTAGTTAACTAAGGCAATAGCAACCACTTCCTTCAGTTTTTTGCACATTCACAAGATGAGATTGTCTTTCAGCCTCCCAGAGATATATGGACAGTGTAACCTACTTGGACAACGTTGAGGCTGCTAAAGACTTATTTTCATCTCTGCTGGCCTAAATACCTCCTCAAACTAATCTGTCCTTTTGCTTGCATGAACCTTTCTGAACTCAACTTGTTTGTTCCCTAGTATTCCTTTTCTGGTCATTAAGACTCAAGTCAACTATAAGCATAAATTATCTCACTCTCATCTGTTGAATTGTTTAGCTTAAGTCACATGAATTCTTGGAAAGGCTGTCTTGTGCCCACTATTCCAAATTATTTTCTTTTAAAACAGAAGTCCTTCACAACCCTGAAAAGATAAAACTCATTAAACATTATGCTAGATCCAAGTTCCCAAATAATGATAGATTATAAACTTGGGTCACAAGTTTCAGCCAATCCCCCACCAAAAAAAAGTATCTTTAGGAAGCAATTTCATTTCCTATCAATATTTCCTCATCACTATTTCTATTTTATGTTAACAGTAATAACATATTTACAATAAACATAAGGATTTTCATCATAATCATATTCTAAACAAATCCATTTTGATCACAACATTCACATTTATTACTGACAAACTGTCAGCTATGACATTAAACATCATTGGTATTGCAGGACATTACTAAGTATGTGGTTATATTAAGGAAATGTTGTTAAAGGACTACCGTTTCTATAAGTATGTTTCTGCTGAGGTATTGGATATGTTGAAATGTTGTATAGCCCACACCAGGCTCAATGTCTCTTCCTCCACTGTCGAATATTTTTGTTAATGCGTGTAGTCTGTGTGAAAAGTAATTGACTAGCAGTTTGATCCCCAGCTCATCCTTTTGTACTAACACTGCACCACACCAGTGTTAGTGATATCCAAACTCAGCATAAACCTTATCATAATTAAGAGCTGCTAAAACTGATGCAATGGTCAATATAGTTTTCAAGTTGTCGAAGGCTCTCTTTCATTCTTTTGGCCACTCAAGCCGTTGCCTTTCTTGAACAAAATTATCAAAGGAACCACAACAGTGCTGAAATTCAGAATCTAAAAAAATCTGATCAAATCCACTTATGCCAATATATTGCAGAATTTCACATTTTGGTTTAGGGAAGGGATAAACTCAAATACTTACCCCTTGATTTTCTTCTTTGGGCGATATTCGGCCTTGTCCCACAATGTGGTCCAAGTAAGTCACTTTTGCTTTGGCAAGTCTACTTTTAACTAGATTTATGACCAAACTGACTCATTATAACTGTTAAAACAAACTGTTGATATCTTTAGAGAAAGAGGTGGGTACTGCAGAGGATAAAGTGCTTTATCTTCCCTTCCAAGTCCAATTTGATTTAGCTCCTTCCCCCTCTCCCTGTATCACTCACATCTTTGGTTGTCTACATTGCATTAATGGGCTTTGTCTGTAAATTGATCAATTAGAGAACATGAGTAACTTATTGGTGGTGGTTCATTTTTACCTCATTAAAAAGAAACAGTTTGTTCAAGTGTTATAAAGGTTCCTTCAAAATTTGGCTGAATGGAACCACGTTGTCCATATACAAAACACAGTGGCATAATCCTTTGATGACCTTGTTGGTTAATCATTGAAATCATTGAAAAATTGCTAATGTATTTTTATTCCAAACAACACCACTTAACTTCGCTAAAATCCATCTGATACAAAAACTGATATTTCTTTGGCTGTCACAGTCAATGGAGCTTATCAATATCCTTTAAACAAATGTTTTTTGTAACCAACTGAGCTTGCCCAATCCTCTCAATACAATCCTTTAATTGTGGAATTGGATATGATTTGCTTTTGGCAGTGTGTTAACTTTGCAATAATCGATACACATCCATTGTGATCCATCTGGATTTGGCTCCAACAGCTGAGCCTCAGCTACAATTACCCAATTAAGTAACACCATCATCAATCACAAATGTAATCTCTTTTCTCACTCAAACAAACTTGTGTGGGTTGATTCTGTGAGGGTGTTGTTTTCGGTGAAACACATTCCCTACATTAACATGAAGTACAGCCAAAGTCATTTTCTCCTGGCCTATTTACAAAATTGATTTATTAATCTATTATAGTTTTTGTTTTCTGGGAAATGGCATAGTATTCCATTTAATATTTTAAGCACCTCTTGTAATATTCAATTTGATTACCAAAAGTTTGGCTTTTGAATTTTCAATTTCTGATTCATTTTCCAATTGTTATAATATTTTTTATTCCACTCCCTGTTCCTTTCACCACTTCCCAGTCTATCTCCCAATCAGTCTTACTTAACATATTAACATGTCACACTGATTTTTCCTCCTGTCCAGAGTACTCATTAAATAATTCATATCATTGAGATTATTTTCATTCACTAAGATCCAGTGAACCTTGTTTTTAATGGTTCCCCAGTGACAGATGTCAGTACTAACACCTGTTCTCCAGCGACAAGGTTCTGATCTATGACGTCTCTATTTGATTTAGTTTTCATTGCTTGTTGAACATTTAAAAAACATTGTTTGGCCAACTCACACGCTTTGATCAGTTTCTCTCAGAAACGTGGCACAAAGGTCAAAACTGCAGTCTCTGAGCTTTGGTTTATAAACTTTTTTTTGATTAATTAATTAAGGAGGTCTCTCACCATATTTCCATACATGAGTTCAAAAGAATTTGATCTTGCAGATGCATTCAAGTCAAACAGTAACAAGGAAATTCCTTTATCCCAATCATTTCAAAATTGATTAGTTGTTTTTGTGGCATAAAATTTGGAGTTTTGTCTGATTTTATTTCTTTGTGTAATCCATACCTTGTAAACAAAAACTGAACAAAACTCTTTGCTTACCACTTTTGCCGTAATTTTCCCCAAAGGCACTGTCTCAGGAAATTTTTTTGAAACATCTATAACTGTTAAAAGAGCACCGATTCCCATTTCTGGTTTTTGATGCCAAGACCATGTTAAATAGTTTTGTTTTAAAGCTGGTATCGGAATTGAAAGTGCAGGTTTCACTAATAGTTGTGGATTCCTCGTAGAGTCATAGATTTGTACAGCATGGAAACAGACCCGTTGGTCCAACTAGTCAATGCCAACCTTGTTCCAAAACTAAACTAGTCCCACCTGCCTGCACTTGGCACATATCCCTCCAAGCGTTTCCTATACATGAACTTATCCAAATATCTTTTAAATGTTGTAACTGTACCTTCATCCACCACTTTCTGTGCTCATGATCTAATATGTATGGTATTTTTGGCAAAATTTAATTCCATCTTTATGTAATCCTGGTCAATAAAAAAAATTAGTCTGTGTTTTCTAATATCTAAGTGACGTGTCACTGGAATTTTGGGAGCCACTCCTAAAAATTTGTTAGGAAACTCAAACAAGTCTATTATCCATTCCTTATTATCTGGTTCTTGAGGTAGACTCCCTTTCCTCATTTAACACCTTTTCATTTAAATAATAACACCCAGGTATTGATTTGATTCAGTTTCAGGGTAGGCTGTTAGATAAAGGTCTCTCATTTCTAGCTGTAACGACTACATTTAAATTAAGGCAGATATTCTAAACATGTCAGCCTCTTGCTTTCCATCTTTTTTTACTTAAGTATTCAAAAATAGCAATTTTTGAATTTCTTGAATTTCCAAATCATCGCTCTTATTCATAGTCTTTTTCTCTTCCTGTTCAATTATTTGAATGTGAGATCTAGACAAAACACAGTCTGGAATCAATCCAGAATGTTTCTCCTATAGCATCTCACTTTCTTTCACTTCTAATCATTTTTACCCTCCCACAATTAAGTCAACATTTTTGATCCAGCCAAGCCATTCCCTATGATAAAATTCCTTCTGTAGAGATTTCTTCCATGATTTCAACCACAACGTAGACTCACAGATGTTTACAGCACAGAAAGAGGCTGTGCTGCCCATCATATCCATACTGGTCAACAAAAATCTGAATACACATACCATTTCCAGCTTTTCACCCATGGAAACTATTGTAACACCAGTGAATATCTAAATACTGCTTAAATATTAAATATTAAGAGTTTTCTGACTCAGAAACCATTTCAGGCAGTGATTCCCACCATGAGTGAAAAAAAACTTGTTTTCAACTCTCCTCTTGGCCTTTTCCCTCTTACCTTAAATCTATCTTCCCAGTTTACTGACCCTTCTATTATGAGTGCCTCCTTAAGCACCCCCCACCCCCACCCCCACCCCCTTATCTAGGCTTCTCATAGTTTTACACACCTCTGTGAAGTTCTCTGTCTAACTTTGTTACTCCAAAGAAAACAACGCCAGCCTATCCAACCTTTCCTCAAAGTCCGGACCTTCCAGTCCATGGAGCATCCTAGTAAGTCTCCTTTGCACTCTCTGGTGCCATCAGATCCTTCCTATATTGTGATGATCAGAACTGTACGCAATACTGTAGTCATGGAATAACCAATATTTTATACAGTTCCAACATAAACTCCTTATTCTTATTTTCCTAAGACCTGGCCACTATTCCACATGAATTCTTAACCACGTTACTGATCTGCCCTGCTACCTTCAAGGATCTGTGGATCCTTTGATCTTCAACACATTCCAACACATTTGCAGTGTGATTCCTTACCTTGTTAAACCTCATCAAGTGCATTATCTCACACTATTGCAGGTTCATTTCGATTTGCTATTACATGGCCCGACTGACCAATCTGTTGATATCCTCCTGCAGTTTCTGTCTATTTCTTTGAAATTTACCATGCTACAATTTTTCATATCATCTGCAAACTCCTTGATTATACCCCCTATATTTAAGTTTAAATCGCATTAATGTACACAACAAACTGCAAGGACACCAACACAGAGCCTGGCAGAACTCCACTGTTTCAGAAACTGGGTGCCTGGTGCTTCCTCCTTTGCTCTATCAATTCTAGGGATACATCTCATCTGGGCCTACAGATTCATCGACTTTTAGGACTGACAAGTCTGCTAGTGCACCACCCTCCCTCCCCACTCTATGTTATTTTTTTCCTGTATTTTACAGTCCTCAACTCTGATGCGTATACCTGCATTGTTCTTTACCATTGTGAAGATTGATGAAAAGTATGCATTATGGACTATGCCTACATTTCCAGGTGTGCATTCAGATGACCTCAATGATTCCTAATGGGCCCAACTCTTTACCGAGTTGATCTCGTGCTCTTTGTATATTTAAAGGAACCCTTTAGGTTTTTTTTAAATTGTATCTGCCTGGGTTTTCCCTTTCTTTTATTTCACCCTTACTCCAACTTGTGGGCGGCACGGTGGCACAGTGGTTAGCACTGCTGCCTCACAGCGCCAGAGACCCGGGTTCATTTCCCGCCTCAGGCAACTGACTGTGTGGAGTTTGCATGTTCTCCCCGTGTCTGCGTGGGTTTCCTCCGGGTGCTCCGGTTTCCTCCCACAGTCCAAAGATGTGCAGGTCAGGTGAGTTGGCCATGCTAAATTGCCCGTAGTGTTAGGTAAGGGGTGGATGTAGGGGTATGGGTGGGTTGCGCTTCGGCGCGGCGGTGTGGACTTGTTGGGCCGAAGGGCCTGTTTCCACACTGTAAGTAATCTAATCTAAAACTTAATTACGGACTAGAAAAATCATATTTTTGCTTATATCTTCAATTTGACTCCAGTCCACTCCTGGTCAGTGTGCTTATCTGGGAGTGTTCTCACCCTGTCCACGCCTCTCAGTGATGTAGAATGTCTGTCACAGGGTGCTCTCCTCACTCACTCTTTTCAATCTATTTAATTCTCAATTCACTCTATGCAATGTGAGATGATGCAACCAATTAATGTTATTTTCCTTCATTAGACTGACTTGCTCCAGTGTCTCCCAATAACTTTATTGATTTATCTTTTCATTCAGAAAAAGGAAATATCTCTCACTCAGAACCTCCAGTAGTCTGATTTTCTTTATCAATAAATGAGGAAGAAATTGCTCGACTATCTGGATTTAGATTTTTGTTTAGATTACATACAGTGTGGAAACAGGCCCTTCGGCACAACAAGTCCACACCAACCCGCCGAAGAGCAACCCACCCAGACCCATTCCCCTACATTTACCCCTGCCCTTAACACTACAGGCAATTTAGCATGGTCAATTCACCTAACCTGCACATTTTTGGACTGTGGGAGGAAACCGGAGCATGTGGAGGAAATCCACGCAGACACGGGGAGAATGTGAAAATTCCACACAGTCACCTGAGGTGGGAATTGAACCTGGGTCTCTGGCACTGTGAGGCAGCAGTGCTAATCACTGTGCCACCATGCCGCCCATAACTCTCCATTTCCAGTAGGTTCTGAGGAAACTTGTTCCAATGATATTACTACTACAGTCTTACAATCTTGCACTGCTCTCTAAGGATTTCTTAGGTAGTCCTATTCAAGGAATTGGATCTCCCACTTAATTTCAAGTAATTAGTTTTAGTATGTCTAGCCTTATTACATGAAAGCATACTAATTTCATTGTATCACTTTGTATGGTTCTAGTTTTCCTCCTTTATTTTTTCGGCATTCCACTATTTGTTTCCTAAAATGATTAGCTTTGCCATTCTTCCATTTTCTGTTTCTCAAATTTCTTTACTCCTTCCCAGTTGACCATCTACCCACCTGTAACTGAGTGAAGTATGTCACTATCTGCCAGAACTGCTACTTCTTGGATGTTTGACACGTAATGCTCAAATTCCTTGGATGTTGCTGGAATATTATTATACAATTTTTCCATACTTATGATTTCGCTCATACTCTCAAAACTTTTCTCAAACTTCACTGATCCCATACATTTGTTTTTTCCTGGCAAATTCTGAAAATGTTTCATCAGGTTATTTTGATGTAGTCCTAAATTTTAATTGCTAAACTTCAAAGACAAACTGGGGAGCAGTGATTATTGTTAACAGCTTCATAGTCTGCAGGTTGTTTCTGACCATCTGCCATCCTTATTCATGGCTGGACCTACTGAGACACTCTACCTAGCTATCATTTCAGCTTTCCAGCCTTTTAATTCTAAGTACTTGGCAATCATTTTAAGCAACTCGATATTGACATTTCCACCTCCAATTTATCCACTAATGCACTCAATAAAGCAGTATTCAAAGATTTCAAATTGTCCATTGTTAAGACTTGTACATCCAGAAAAGTATTCATAATTTCTACCATGTCAAAATTCCAATCTGTAATATAATATATATCACCATAAGACATAGGAGTGGAAGTAAGGCCATTTGGCCCATCGAGTCCACTCCGCCATTCGATCATGGCTGCTGGGCACTTCAACTCCACTTACCCGCATTCTCCCCGTAGCCCTTAATTCCCCGAGACAACAAGAATCTATCAGTCTCTGCCTTGAAGACATTTAGCGTCCCAGCCTCCACTGCACCCTGCGGCAATGAATTCCACAGGCCCACCACTCTCTGGCTGAAGAAATGTCACTGCATTTCTGTTCTGAAATGACCCCCTCTAATTCTAAGGCTGTGTCCACGGGTCCTAGTCTCCTCACCTAACGGAAACAATTTCCTAGCATCCACCCTTTCCAAGCCATGTATTATCTTGTACGTCTCTATTAAGTCTCCCCTTAATCTTCTAAACTCCAATGAATACAATCCCAAGATCCTCAGCTGTTCCTCATATGTTAGGCCTACCATTCCAGGGATCATCCGTGTGAATCTCTGCTGGACACGTTCCAGTGCCAGTATGTCCTTCCTGAGGTGTGGGGACCAAAACTGGACACAGTACTCCAAATGGGGCCTAACCAGAGCTTTATAAAGTCTCAGTAGCACAATGGTGTTTTTATATTCCAACCCTCTTGAGATAAGTGACAACATCGCATTCGCTTCTTAATCACAGACTCAACCTGCATGTTTACCTTTAGAGAATCCTCGACTAGCACTCCCAGATCCCTTTGTACTTTGGCTTTACGAATTTTCTCACCGTTTAGAAAGTAGTCTGTGCTTTTATTCTTTTTGCCAAAGTGCAAGACCTCGCATTTGTTCACGTTGAATTCCATCAGCCATTTCCTAGACCACTCTCCCAAACTGTCTAGATCCTTCTGCAGCCTCCCCACTTCCTCAGTACTACCTGCCTGTCCACCTATCTTCGTATCATCGGCAAACTTCGCTAGAATGCCCCCAGTCCCTTCAGCCAGATCATTAATATATAATGCGAACAGCTGTGGCCCCAACACTGAACCCTGAGGGACACCGCTCGTCACCGGCTGCCATTCTGAAAAAGAACCTTTTATCCCAACTCTCTGCCTTCTGTCAGACAGCCAATCCTCAATCCATCCCAGTAGCTCACCTCGAACACCATGGGCCCTCACCTTGCTCAGCAGCCTCCCGTGTGGCACCTTATCAAAGGCCTTTTGGAAGTCTAGATAGACCACATCCACTGGGTTTCCCTGGTCTAATCTACTTGTCACCTCTTCAAAGAATATCACAACTCTTGTTTCTTTCCTAATGTCCAGTTTCTCCACCTACTTTACTTTAGAGAATCACAGATCTCTCTTACAGTCAATGGATGTCTATCCTGAAAAGCTCCCAGTTTTATTGTGATCCCAGCTAGTAACATTGGACAAGTCAGACTTCATCATGAAACCTAGTTTGACAGACTTTAAGATTTATTTCTGAAATTTGGTTATTGTGGTGGCCACGTCTTTTAACATATTCACACAAGACTATCAGTGCACTTTTAACAAAAGAACATTAACTTATTACACAAGAGAGAAAAATGCTATGTATATACAAGATGATTTGGAAAAATCTTATGAACAGCATCAAGGAAGATGTAACCCTTTTTCCAGCTGTACCTTTTACACTCGACTCCTAACTTCACTTTAAAGTTTCATATTTAACTGACGTGGCTGTAAATATTTCTGTTGAGTACTTTTCTGCATGTTCCCTCATGTAACTCACCAATGTGTGATTCACTCTGTCTATCCTGAGAAATGCAGAATGATCTCTGACTAGGACTATTTTGAGGCTGCTAAAAGCAGATGAAAACTTCCTTCCAACTGTATTGGCATGAAGACTTCAACAAACTAAATTGCCCTTCTGATGTTACAGACATTTTCTTTGAAACTTAATCTACTTTAGCCCCTTGCCTCCCCTTTTGTGGTCAAAAAATAGAAGCCAACAAAAAGCAGCAATTATCTCACCAGTAGTTTGTTGAGTCATTTCAATTATATCACATGAATTCTTGGAAGGGCAATAATTAGATCACTGTTCCAAATGACTTTCTGACCCTTTCTTAAATAAAAAAAGATCAGACCTTCACAGCACTGGAAACCAAAAACCTATTTAACCATACCATAGAGTCCACAATTCCAAATAATAATATTTGATAAATTTTCATCATAACATGGAAGAACCCTTACCCTTGTTCACTTTTGAATTCTTTTTTCCCGATTTTGCAGCTTTTTTCTTGGTTGGTTTTGCTACAGTATTTAAATAATGAAAAATATTAGTTCACATTTGTTTATTATGCATTTTATTTTGATCTGTGCACAAACAGTCTATGACATTACATTATTAAAACTAAGGAGAAGGCTGTTTGTAAGAAAATGGAGCATTTTTCAGAAAGCTTGTTAAAAATATCAGAACTATACAATAAGGAAGAGCAATGAGAGCTGAATCCTTTGCATTTTCAATTATATGAACATTGTTCAGAAGCACACCTCAAACTGATCCTCTCTGAACCCCCCTCTAATCCACTTTGTCTTTCTCTGTATCAGTAATTAGACTTTGACAGACAATTGTGTTATAATATAGTCTGAAATTAAAAGAAATGAATGCAGATGATCATGTAATCTCGAATTAAGTAACTAATTCTGAGACTAAGTGGTTTTACCATGAGTGAAATTCCTTTTGAAAAGCAGTGCCCCTTGAAGTGTATGTACTTCGAAACAGAGTGCAAACTGAAACAATTGTAATTAAGTCTGATGTCTTGTGCAGTTCACCTATATTTTCTGGGTACAGAAAGCATATTCGATGATATAATGCCTGTAATTAGAAATTTGATGCTGAAATCTTTGGAAGGAATTTTGTGTTCCACATATATAAGGGATGAAATGTCAAACAAGGACATTAGCCTGATCTTCTTATTAGTTGGACAGTGAATGTACCCTGAAAGAGGTGTGTCAAGATCTTGCAGATGTCCTGATCCACTAACTATGCAGTAATTACCTGGGGATTTAGGACTTCCATTGGGCTATTGCCTAGGCCTGGACCCTCCAAATGAAAACAACCCAGTTCTGAGACTTTGGTTGGATGGTTCTGGCTCACTTACCTTAACACTTAGCCTGGTAAAGTCAGAGACATTAAATCTGTTCTAGACCCTAGGTAACTATAAAACCACCACCACCTCCCCCCTCCCCCCCCCCCCCAATTACTCTGATGGACCTACTCCATATCTCCATATCTCCACTCCATCCCACATACCTGCCTGGCCTTTCTGGCCAGCTGTTTCTCTTTTCCCCACCCCACAACATAGGCACTCAATCCAACTGGACCCACCCTATTCTCTCACCCACTTACCTGTCACTGAAAACCCCCTCCCACCCACTTAGTGACCAAACCCTTCACCCATTTGCCACCCTACGTCCTCACTTACCTTGCACACTTACCTTTTTTCATTAGCTGTTAAGGTGGCTTTATAACTTTTCAACATGTTATCCTACAGAAAAGTGAGGGTTTGGGTTGGGGATGGGGATGTGGTTTCTGGCACTACTGTCTGCATGGTTTGCTGGAGTGCTTCTGTTGTGAAGACTCTTGCCTCAAACATCCAGGTGGAGAATTCGTGGAAAGATAAGTGGGCAACTTCTGGTCTGACCTGAGATAGAAGCAGCGTTTTCTTACCCAGCTGAGAGGATTTTGTGTGGAAAAGTATAGAAGTCATATGTGTGAAGTTTCACTGCTGGAGTAAAATTTTAGAAATAGGCAGGATGTTGAGATACAGTTGCAAAAGCAATTGTGGTTCTGGGTTGATTGAACTAAAGTGTTTGCTCTATTCACAAGTTTTGCAGGGGAATGGCGTATCTCCAATTTGTGAAAGATAGATCTAATTGTGGGCATTCCTTTCTTATGTAATTCATAAATCTGCACAGCTTTAAAACATTGCTTGTTCCTGGAGTGGAAATTTTATCTGAGATGTCAAAAACTAAGCAAAAATCTTAAGACACTGAGATCTTTACAGATGGTCATCAATTGGGTTGGACCTTCTTGAGTTTTCCCTCATCCATGTTTGGTTTCTTTCCCCAATCTGACTGTTCGGGTAATTCATGGATACCTTTGTGAATGTTTCTTAAATCTGAAGGCTCTCTAAGGTAAAATGCAAAGAGGTCTGATAACACTATCATTATTCTAACTCAAGTATACCAATTTCAATTGTAATTTACTCCAGTTCACTGGTGGGTGAAGCAGATTGATCACAAAAAAATGATTCTGAAGGCACTATGTTATGTGATGGCTGTGTTTAAAGCCAAAATACAGAGTTGCAGAATTTGACTGTTTCACATCACTACAACACAACAGGGTGCTGCTGTCTGAACAGATAATTTCTGGGAGGAAGGGGTCCAGGTCTCAGAATGTCTAACGGTTTCTGAGTTGAAATAGTTAACTCCTTGGAAACCGGAGTAAAGGCCAAAAGGAAGACAAATTCCATGCTGGAACAGTTCCAGTTGTTGAACCTTTTTACCTATAACTGTGCAGATGTTAATACTGTGTAAGAGAACGTGTGGGAAAGAGGCAGGAATCTAATGCAACATGGTTTTGGTCTGTGACATCTCAGAGTCTCTCTTGTTAGTGCTGTGTGAGTCAAGGCCATAGCAGAGTGGGTGCCAACTTCCTGCTCTAGGTACACATCAATAATGCAATGCCACAGACCCCCTTCCTGTACTAGTGTGGTAGCAGGAGAGATACACTCCGGTGGAACAGCTGATTAAGATATTACAGTAGTTAGTGTTCAAGGCAGGACAATATTCATTCAAAATCAAAGCAATAGAAAAGTGTTCTTAAAGCTCAAATTGCTATTAGTTCAAATATTTGTATGCAAATAATGGTAAATGTGGTTACATCTTTCACATATTTCATTTTGATAGTTGGTCATGAAAATGGTACAGATATTGCCAATCTTTTCAGATCAATATAATTAGAATTTTTCCACTTTTATTGGATTATTGAAACTAAATTCATAAATTTAGAAACTACAGATAAGCCATTTGTTTGCAGCAACCACTATGTTTTTGTACTCTGGCAATAATTCTGAATTGATTGTTTCTGCTCAAGCAAGCTTTCTGCACCTCTAGACAAATACAATTATACAAGAACACTGCATTGCGTACACTAATTATTTCTGAGCTGTGATTAACTGAAGTGCTTCACAGGCAACAATAGGAGTCTTCTCAGTCACCTTTAATTGTATGGGCTATTTCCCTTATTTTAAAAAAAGCCTGAATGTAATATAGTTCCTCACTTAAAAGCAGAAGGAAGTGTTCCTCATAATACCAGTTGTCAATTCCACAAGCTGATTCAGCTGATTTCAGAACACACCCAGAAGGACTGCAGATTCCAGTTTCTCTTTAAATCTGCATAAACCTGCCTTGCTTTTAAAAATCACTTCAACATAACTGAATCCCAAACACCTTTCTGTGAAGGGACATGGAACAACAATCCCAAGAAATGAAACTCATACTTATCATAAAGGTTTACCAAGAGAGGTTTTGAAAAGCACAAATGTGTTACTTGAAGCATCAACCTTGAATTTTACCTTTTTGCTTCATATTCCTACCTGTAAACAATTCCAGGCAATAGTTTTGCCCGACATTCTGGTCTGGCAATGTAGTATTTTCCATCACTTCAGATGACAGGAGAATGTTATAGGCATTCTACATATTTTCTCATCACCACCTGTGTTTGCAGTTTATCCAATTTTGATTTTAAGTTAACTGTTAAATCTAGAGTAGGCTAACTCAACTGTGACAGCTAATAAAGATGCAAGATTCCGGTCATAGATAGGACTATCTGCTTCTGAAGATATTGACTCGATGTTTACATTTGTAAAATGATCAGGAAAAAGACTAACAATCACCGTGGAGTAGAGGTTAACTATACTTTTAATCTAAGAATAACTGCGGAACATGTGCATAAGAAGTTTAATCAGGTTAAACATAACTGCCTCAAAGAGATTGCTGATTTAAATGCCCAACAGTCTCACAATGCAATCATGCCTTGGAGAATGAAAAAAATTACAGAAGCTTTTCAAATCTCCTTGTCAGAGACAGATAGTATTCTCATACAACTGAAAATAAAAGGGATACATTGACGTAGGAAAGGTCCTCTTTTGCAGCAATATTCAAAGTTCCAAAATCACTGTGGAAACCACTGAGGGAATCTTCTTCTCCAATTAATGAGTGAAAATCTTTGGTTTCAGAAAGAACAGAAATCTTTGCTTAAGTTTACAGAAGACTAGCATGGTAAATCATGTCCATGTGAATGACATATGACCTTTCGAATGAGGATAATCTTTAAAAAGTGGTTTTGAAATGTGTGGGCAAATGAAGCTTTTTGACATCCAGCCTGCAATATCATACAGGAGCTTCTGATAGGTGAGTTTGGTAGCTTCAGTATGTTGCTCCCTATTACAATTTCTCTCAAAAGTTTTCTCTTGATTTTTTTTCCTGGACTGGAGAATTGCATATGAGACAATTTATTTTACTGCATTTGTCTTTGCCAAGAGTGTGTTTATGGAATGTCATTATATTGGAACAGTTACTGTTTAGTAGTTAATCTAGTATTCTGTTATGTTTTCCAGTTGAGTTGTTATTCCAATTTCTTTTGTTGCATTTTAACTGTAGTGTAGGAAATAAGTGTGTTTTGCTTCAAAACTGTTAGTTTAACCAATCAAATTGCATTTGGAACACCACACTTGGCACTTGTCTTTAAAATAAGAAGACGTTAGGGTCTAGGCTACCTTCTTCATATATTTTGAGGGGGTTTGGTTTGGCCCATAACATTATATGTTGCGGAGGTGCAGTGGGTGGGGTATGTAGAATGAAGAGTTACTGGCTGTTGAGCATAACAAGCTGTATCATGAAGTCAGGTCAAATGGAACTGGATCCTGAATCTGTCAGGTTCCAGAGAATGCCTTCTCTTACAATCCCCTGTATATCATTACCTTGAAGAAAACCTGATAATGTTCAAGAAGTCTCATCTTACTATAACCACCATTTAGGAAAAGTTAAAATTCGAACTACAAAGACTCAGATTAATCATTTTGCAGAAAACACCTCGTCTTCTTTCTCTAAGTATTACCAATGATTTAATTGACAGTCTGTAACTGGTGATGTAATACTACTTATGATGATTAAGATGAAGTAATCAAATATTAAAAGAAACACGATATTAGGCAAGTTGATATTAGGTTTGGGGTTTTTTACCCACTCAAAATAGGAATTAAAAATCAAATATACTTGGAAAATTAAACAAAATTGATTTATATCTTGTAAAGTGAAATTGGCGGTCAGATTTAATGCATTGAATTTCAATCTATTTCGGCAACATACAGTATGATGTGATTTCCCGCTGAACAATACAAACCAGCCATTGGGATAATTGTTGCTTTTGGTGGTCCAGATACTTCGAGCGCTTTCCTTCCAATTTCTGCAGAAGACATTAAAGTTAAGATTTCAAGCAAATTAAGAGTAATAGAATGAATAACAGTAGGTTAATTGACCTATGGATCCCATTCTTACTTTTGTCAGAGCAATCTAGACAGTCCCACTCTCCGAATCGACAGCCTTTCCTGTGCAGGTTAATCTTCCTCAATGTCCATCTAGCTTTCTTTTGAAATCATTCTCATGGGTAGCAAATTCCAGGTTATTGCCACTTACTGCATAGAAATGTTCTTTATAACATTTCTTTGCATCTCTTTCCAGACCTTAAATTTGCATTCCCAGGTCCTTGCATTATAAGGTCACGGGAAATATTTTTAACTGCAGCCTTTATGACTGCTGACATAATGCTAACATATTCCACTATACTTTAATCAAACCTACAGATAGCTATTGCTGAGCAGTCAGTTAATTTACTCTGGTGATAGTGCACTGTCCAACTTTTCAAAATGTACCTCTGGAGTTTACATTTTGCCAGAGTACATAAGCCATTTCTAATTAATTCATCTTTTCCCCACATTTAATGAATGTTAATAAAATTGTGTTTTCAGAAAATCTGCAATAAAAATGTATAGTTTAATTAGCAGGCAGTTAATTATAGAGAAAGGAAACATTTACTCTGTTCACATTTCCACAACTTGTGTTTTAGTAATTAAATTTTCACACTCATTTGTTTATTTACAATTTGAACGTTTTGAGGATAATAAAGGGCTACTCACTGGAGACTGAAAAGGAGCTCATCCATCGAGTAAGTGGCAACGAATTTATCCCATTCGCTGTAGAGGATTGATAATTTTTCTGTCCTCGTAGTTTCTGAAGGCGAACTCCTCCTCCCAGAGTGTTAATCACACCACTGGAAGAAACCACAAGAAAAGACAATGCAGCTGGAGAAAATTAAATCTTTAACACTTCAATTGGGAAAAAGTTCCTGTAAGTGTAGATTAGCCGTCATTTACAAAAGCGACTAAGTAATTCATAAGCTGTTAGGCATCTTGAGACTATATAGATACACAATTTTATTAATTTATTTACAATGTCATGAATTGAAATAGCATCCAAATATTAGTTTGGAACATGTCATTGACAGTATCTGATAATTAGTATTTAGCTTTCAGAAAAAAAAATTTGAATGTGTTGTATTACCAAAGCATTACTCCTTACATGGTTACAATGTGGAAATTGCAAGCTTAGCAAACAGTTTTACAGAAACCCCATTGCTCATGTTAAAATTAGATGGCTATTATTTTTAGAGGTCCAAATTTAATTCAAAAGGGTAACTCCACAGTGAGGAGAAATATTTGAAATTGCTGATTGATTTAGACTTTGAAACTTTCTGTCATGTTTTTCATTTTCCAAAATCCATCGTGTTCAATTCACAGAAGTAAATGGAGATATGATGTTAATAGCGAAATATGTCATGCACAGGAACAACTAAAACTTACAATACTGCAATTGTTCATTCTTCCAGTTAGGTCATATCAGGAGAAATCTTGCATGCGAGATAAATGCTTTAATCACATATACTCAATCTGTTCCATTTTCCACCCTAATCTTGAATATTGGCATGATTACTGCCTCAGTGGTGAATCCACTAAATGAATTTTGTGGCGAGACCTAGTGAATTCTCTTGCTGTATTTTACTAAATGCCTCATTAACTATCCACCCCACTCCAAGGCATCCATTATATCTGATTCTGGCCCTGTCTTAACACACCATTGCTGGAACAACTCACCACTTAACATATATCCTTTGTGCTTGTGCTATCTTTAAAAGGATGCTGCATGCTGAAGCTGTCCTGCTCACTCAGAGATTTTTTGTTAAGATGTCTAAGAAGGGGATGCTGGTGTTGTGATTCTCCAGCAGGGACCTGGGAGGTCCGGGGTGTGGGGGTGGGGCAAAGGAGGGTTGTGTTCTTCCTAGGGAACTGCCAGAGGTGGACATGCCACTGGACCCTGCAAGCCTAGTCCAAGCTCACCACCCAGGTCAGTGTCATCATGAAAATTTGGAGGAATGCCCAGCAGTGCCATAAGAAGGTCAAATGACTATCTCTGCCCCACTAGAGTTTCTTCTACTACCTCACACTCACTGCTTCTATATCCACCTCCCACAAAGGCACATGCTTTCCATTCTCACATGTGTCTGCTACAGCTTCCCATACCTCCTCTCACCCTCCTCAATCTCCCACACCACTAACCTGTGTAGTCTCTGTGCTGCCTTCTCACACCGTCACTCAGCCCGCCCATCTCCGCCAAAACATAACAGCTCTCCTGCCCATGCTCATCTCACTCAATCTCTCCTTTCTCTCATTGGCTAGTTACCCATAACAGGGCACAGCGAGGCCACACACAAAAAAAGCAAAGAACTGCAAATGCTGAAAATCGGAAACAAAAAGCAGAAATTGCTGGAAAATCTCAGCAGGTCTGCCAGCATCTGTGGAGAGAAGTAGAGTTAATGTTTCGGGTCCAGTGGCCCTTCCTCAGATCCTTCTTGTTCAGTGAGACAACACATCGAGGGGTGCCCAACATTAGGTTCCTCCCTTCCTACTAGAATCTGAACCCTTATAGGGAAGGACAACGACTGTGCCTCCCGAGGTGCTGAGATAATCCATGTCCTGCCAACTGAGTTAGTACCACTCCTCAATCCACTGCAACTTTCAAAGTAACTCCACTGTCAGCATCATTCATTTCACACAATTTCTAACCATTGGCCATGACACTTTCATATTCTGCAGGTACCTCCAATATCACGATGGCCTCTGCAGAGAAATGTCTGGCTGCCCCAGAAGCCACCTCAATCTTGGAGGGTAGTTGTACCAAGGCCTCAGAGGATGCATCTGGAAGATGCTCTTTGCGACCCCCACCAGCTCAGGGTCAGCGCGGCTCCCACCAGCTCAGGGTCAGCAAGGCCCCTCCATCCCAGCTGCAGAACCAGGGAGTATATGTAATGAGAGGGATAGCAGGGTGAAACCTATTGAGGGCACTTTGATAGCAAGAGCAACATTGGATTTTAGTTGACATTTGCACTTTTGTATATCATAGATTTAACTTTATGCCTGGTTATTAGTCTCTCTGAGTAAATCCAAATGTCTTGGTCACAGCATCAGACATCACTTCATGGTTGGTCACAGACAGGGTTTCATGGATGGAGGTCTGTGCTGACAGCCATAAGATCATAAGACATAGGAGTGGAAGCAAGGCCATTTGGCCCATCAAGTCCATTCTGCCATTTAATCGTGGCTGATGGACATTTCAACTCCACCTAGCTGCACTCTTCCTGTAGCTCTTAATTCCTTGCGAGATCAAGAATTTATCAAAATTTGCCTTGAAGACATTTAATATCTTGGCCTCCACTGTGCAATGAATTCCACAGGCCCACCACTCTTTGGCTGAAGAAATATCTCCTCATTTTCATTCTAAATTGACCCCCTCTAATTCTAAGGATGTGCCCACAGGTCCTAGTCTCCCCACCTAACAGATACAACTTCCCAGCGTCCACCATTTCTAAGCCATGCATTATCTTATAGGTTTCTATTAGATCTCCCCTCAACCTTCTAAACTCTAATGAATACAATCCCAGGATCCTCAGCCATTCATCAAATGTTAGGCCTACCATTCCAGAGATCATCCATGAGAATCTCTGCTGGACATGCTCCAGTGCCAGTATGTCCTTCCTGAGGTGTGGGGCCCAAAATTGAACACAATATTCTAAATGGGGCCTAACTAGAGTTTTATAAAGTCTCAGAAGCACACCGCTGCTTTTATATTCCAACCCTCTTGAGATAAAAATGACAACATTACATTTGCTTTCTTAATCACCGACTCAACCTGCAAGTTAACCTTATTAGAATCCTGGGCTAGCACTCCCAGATCCCTTTGTATTTTGGCTTTATGAATTTTCTAACCATTTAGAAAATAATCCATGCCTGTATTCTTTTTTCCAAAGTGCAAGACCTCGCATTTGCTCACGTTGAATTTCATCAGCCATTTCCTGGACCACTCTCCTAAACAGTCTAAATCTTTCTGCAATCTCCCCACCTCCACAGTACTACCTGCCTGTCCACCTAGCTTGTATCATTGACGAACTTCACCAGAATGCCCTCAGTCTCTTCATCCAGATCATTAATATATTAAAGTAATCAGCTGAACCCTATGGGACACCACTTGTCACTGGCTGCCATTCTAAAAAAGAACCTTTTATCCTAACTCTCTGCCTTCTGTCAGACAGCCAATTCTCAATAGCTCACCTCGAACACCAGGGACCCTCCCCTTACTCAGCAGCCTCCCGTGTTGCACCTTATCAAAGGCCTTTTGGAAGTTTAGGTAGATGACATGCACTGGGTTTCCCTGGTCTAACCTACTTGTTACCTCTTCAAAGAATTCTAACAGGTTTGTCAGTCAAGACCTCCCCTTCCTAAATTCATGATGACTTGTTCTAATCTGACCCTGGACTTTCAATAATTTAGAAATCTCATCCTTAACGATGGATTCTAGATTTTTACCAACAACTGAGGTTAGGCTAATCAGCCTATAATTTTTCATCTTTTGTCTTGATTCTTTCTTGAACAAAGGGCTTAAAATAGTGATTTTCCAATCATCTAGGCCTTTCCATGACTCTAGTGACTTTTGAAATATCACAACCAATGCCTCCGCTATTTCCTTAGCTGCCTCCCTCAGAATCTAGGAAGTAGCCCAATGGGGCCAAGACATGTATCAATTTTTAGACCTTTTAGCTTTTCCAGCACTTCCTCTTTTGCCATCTGGAACCAAGAGGAACAAGGCACCTCACAGTCAATGGCTGCTGTTGATGCCTATTGTCCTTGTACACTCAAATCCCTGTTCTGTTGCATCCTCTGTATCTAAAACATTTGTTGTGAATGAGTTGGTCAGTGAAATCTGGAGCATGGAGCTACAAACCAGGGGCCAATGGACTAAGATGACCAGGAATTAGGGACCATGCAGAGCTGTATCCTAACAGTTTATGGGTAGGTTGTAATGTTCTTTTCTTTAAAAAACCCCATCCTTAGTGGGTTCAGCAGCCTCTTCTCTCCCAGGTTGAGTCACTGACCTTGCCCACTCAGAGTGTACTCACAGCCATTTTCTTCTCTGCTGCACATTTTCAAGTTGCAGCATGATGGAAGGTGACAGTGAGTGCTCCTCACTGGAGGGTTGCAGCCTCCTCATTCATGTGTTGCTAAGCCCCCCAGTATCCACATAACCATCCTGGTAGCCAGGACTGGTCATATGCTACCCCATCCCAGCTTGAAGACCTTCCTTCCTGCATGATCCCCTTCCCATCAAAGCTTTATCATGCGCCCCCCACCACGCACCATTTGCAGATGCTGTTGCCCTTTTACAGCTGCTCCAACCACCTCCCCCAGCCTGCAGTTCTCAGCTTCAACCACTAGGCAGTACAATGGCTTAGTGGTTACCACTACTGCCTCGCAGCGCCAGGGACCCAGGTTCAATTTCCCCTTCAGGTGATTATCTGTGTGGAGTTTGCACATTCTCCCCGTGACTGCATGGATTTCTGCCTGGTGCTCCAGTTTCCTCCCACTGTCCAAAGGTATCCAGATGAGCTGGATTGGCCATGCTAAATTGTCCACAGTGTCCAGGGATGTGCAGGCTAGGTGGATTGGCCATGGGAAATGCAGGGTTACATGGTCTTTGGAGGGTTAGTGCAGAGTCGATGGGCTGAATTGCCTGCTTCCACACTGTTAGGATTGTGAGGACTACAGATGCTGAAGGTCAGAGTCAAGACAATAGTGCTGGAGAAGCACAGCAGGTCAGGCATCGGATTTGATGACTAACTTGTCGAGTCTCATTATCCAACAACGACTGCCCTTCCTCACTCCCCCTTTCCCCTTCATTTCTGCGGGTGGAGCTGATGAATGACTGTGGCTCACTCCTATGAGCAATCTCCCTGGTTGAGACCCCTGACTGGAGGCTGTATATATCTTGACCACATTCTCCATAAACCCCTGAACTGGTAAATATGAAACTACAGGACTGACCATGATCCACTCCCAGAGCACAAACCCTCTGCCTGAGAGCACTCTGTCCAGATGTCTCAATGTGGCCAGCTCCTGGACTGTTATGAGAGGCTGCCCTTGACCTATTCTGCCAGGTCTCAATGACAGATGGGTGCCTCCATGGACTTCAGTGAGGATCATTCCCCAAAGCCTCGGATTCATTGGGGCCTGCTTGCTGCCCTAGCCATGTGTTTGTTGTGGAAGTAGCTGGCACATAATGCAACTGTGAGATTGCTGTAGCATGCAGGTGTATCACAAAATCCTCATTCCCTTTACTGAGGATTGCTACGCAGCAAGGTAAGGCCTGGTTATGTGACTGCTCTAATTGGCATGACATGGCAAGACAGGGATTGTGCCAGCAAACAGTTAGGAACTAAGTGTGCAAAGACTAAGAGAGCAAGCAAACAGCCCTGAGTTACAACCCGTTCCAGTGTGTGAACTGGGTGCATGCCTTTGTGTGCAAAGTATCCCTGCGCAGCCTGTCAATGTGAGTTGCTGTTACACCCTCCAATGCAGGTCTTGCTTCCTAAACAGCCTGAAGTAGAACAGAGTGGTGCCATTATGGGTGTGAGGGGTTGGCAGATGCTGGATGTCAATGGTTATATACAGACTGATGCCTGTTAATCACACCCTGAGATTCTGTTTGGTTCCACACAGAATGGAGTAGGCGGTGAGCTGAATTCTCCGCTTAGCTGCTCTGTTTTCCCATGTCAAATGCTCTCGCTGTCTGATGCCTTTGGTTAGATATGAACTTTAATATCAATGAGATGAGTTGTGCTATTGACAAGGCTTTTAACAAGCAATAATCCCTTCCGTTGGCAACTCATTATTGTCTAGTGAGAAACTCGCCACATTGCTTGTAAAAAGCGCAAAGATGGAGCAAGGTGACCTCGATGTGAAGATGTGCATGTTTCTCATCTGCTTCTAGCACACATCTCACCAGAGAGCACATCGCTCAGGCCCTGGTAAGATCCCAGCCTTTCCCTGAATCAGTTTTATACAACTCACATTTAATCTCAAATGTATGGCTCCTTTTTCTCGAACCTCAGCTACAACAGCAACAGCAACTTGTATTTTAATAAAATAAAAGCACTTGCATTTTGACAGCACCTTTCACAATCACCAGACAGCTCCAAGTCTTCTACAACTAATGCAGTACTCTCAAAGTGTAGTCATGTGTGCAATGTGGGAAACACGGTCACTATTTCAATCACAGCAAGATCCTACAAACAATAATGTGAGAGCAGCCAGGTAATCTGTGTGATGACTTTAATGTGGGGCTCTACACCAGCCAGTGATAACTCCCTTGATCTTTTCACGATAATGCCTTTTATATCCACCAAATGTGATATTGGTTTAACATCTCTATTGACAGTGGAACGCCCTCAGCTCTGCACTGAAGTGTCAATTGAGATTCTTATGCTCATTGTTTAGGACTTGGTTCTGCGTCAGAGGCTGTGGGTTTAAGTCCCATTTCAGAAAGATCATTACCACCACAGCTGTGGCAGACATCAAATTTACCTTTAACATAATAAAAAGCTCCAAGGTGTTATAAATCAAAATTGGACACAGAGACATATAACATTAACCAGCTTTGCCATTTCTGTGGAAGATGGGTTTTCTGATGCCATCTGCAGGAAAGAGTGCTCCCTGCCTGATACACTGGAAGAGAACCTTCAAGGAGTCAGTGCTGAATCATGGGGCTGTTCTCTGACATGACAGATCCTGATGGGATGTTTCACTTGCAGAGTCCTGGCAGTGAAACACAGCCTCTATGCTGAACAGAAAGCTCCGTAAGAACCTGCCTATAACTGCAGCATTGTTAGCTGACAGTGGGTGGCACCAAGGAGCTGCTGAGTTGCACAAATTGCCAGCAGCACTTTAGAATGTAATTGCATACCTGTGTCAAACAGGAAAGGGGATCAAAGGTTCCGGGGAGAAAGCAGGAGAAGAGAGTTGAGAAACTCATCAGAATGGTGAAGCAGACTAGATGGGCTGAATGGCCTAACTTCTGCTCCTATGTCTTATGGTCTTATGAAAGACAGTACAAATGACATATTATTTCAGTTTTAGTGTCAGGAAGAGCACGGCACTGATAAAATTCTGCCCATTGCACTCAGCCCAACTCAGCACCTCATCCAAAATCTCTCTCTCTGCCACCCCCACTTCCAGTCTAATTTGTAATGGCCTTCAAAGCAGGGTCAGCAGCCACAGGTTAGGGTTAGGGTCAGGATGAGGAGACCCCTGTGTAATTGGCCAAGTTGAGCAGGAACAGGAGAAAATTTGAAGCCGTTACTGAAGCTGTGGTGTCAGCTGCACGGTGCCATGTTTCTATTTGCTGTGCTGAGTTATCCTGCTGTGAGTACCTGTATCAAGTCAATGGCACAAATATCCCGGGCCCACATAACACCCACTACTCAAAGTGCTTCAAAGGTTAAAGGCTGCTTTGTGCTCAACGAGTGCTCCTCTGCTGTCTGGCAGTGAGTCCTGGTCTGTCCCGTCAAAATTTCCCCTCCACAGCTGCCATTGCTGTTTCCGTGCAGAAGACCCCAAGTGCTATTTCTGTGACACCAGTGGAGGAGGTGATGTGTAGTTTAGGCACCACTGTTCTTCACAGACAGAAATGGGGTAGGAGAGATTTAGGGAGGGAATTTCAGATCTGACATTCAGAAAAGTGAATGCACAAGTCATCAATGGTGGAACAGTTAAAACCAGAGATGCTGAAGAGGTCAGAAGTTGTGCCCATATCTCAAAGGGACGTGGGGCTGGAGGAGATTACAGAGACTGGGGCGAGATATTGTGTTAAGACCAAGATTTTGAAGATAAGAATGTGAAGTTTTGAATTGAGGCATTGTTTCATTGAGATCCAGTATAGGTCAGTGAACAAAGGGAGAGGGACTTATTGTGAGTAAAGACACTGACACCAGAGAAAGCCTCAAGTTTACAGAGGGTCAAATGTGAGATGCTGGCCTGGAGCGCATTGTATTATTCATGTCTAGAGGCAATGAAAGCACACACAAGAGTTTCAAAATCAAACAAACAGGCAAGATGGAGTCAGGCGATGATGTACGGGTAGGAATGTAAGGTGTTGGTGATGGGTTAGAAGTTCACTGCAGAGTCAAATTTGAGATTTAGTCAGGAAAAGAGGCAGAATCAGGTGCGAGAGAACATATTTTGCAGTCAGTATCAAAGTCAGTGGCTTAGGTCTTCCCAAAAGCAAACTGAAGGACAGCAGTTAAATCCAGCATTGGGTGTCAAAAGAAGCTTTTATGCTCATTCTATCCAGCACTACCAAGTGCTCCCCAACCACTCTTTCTTTCCTGTGTATCTTTTTGAAAAGTCACATACCCCCAAATATTTAGTTCCCAGTTTTGATCTCCTGTAACCATGTCTCCTTCCCTGAAGGATATTAGTGAATCAGATGGTTTTTCCAACAATTGACAATGGTTTCATAGTCATCATTCTAAATTCCAGATATGTTTTATTGAATTTAAACTTCACTGCCTGCCATGGCAGGATTTGAACCCAGGTCCCCAGAACATTAGTTGAGTTTCTGGATTAATAGTCTAGCAATAATACCACGAAGTCATCGCCTCTCCCTTTGTTATATGCCCTCATTACCTCCTGATCTCTTTGTGCCACCATATAGCTACTGTTAGAGGGCCTATAGACTACTTCTCTCAGTAACTTCTTCCTTTTTCACACCCCCCACAGATCCCACTGTCACCATCCCCACCCCCCAGAACCCTGAGGGGAACACTACCCCTGCTCATGACTCCACCCCTATTCCCCCCACCACCACACCCACTCCAGTTATGGCACCGCCCCCACTCCCAGCTCCACACCCACACCACATTCCAGCTCCCAGCCCTGCCGAGTTTTCACCATCCCCCCAGACCTCCCCCTCACTGAGGACGAACGATCAGTCCTCAGCAAAGGGCTCACCTTCATCTCCTTCCGCCCACGCATCAATGAATTTAATACATGCCGTAACGTCGAACACTTCTTTCACCGCTTCCGCTTCCGAGCTTACTTTCACAATCAGGACTCCCGCCCACCTTCCGAGGACCCCTTCACCCACCTCCAACACACTGCATCCACCTGGACACCCTGTGCGGGCCTATTACCCGCCCTCGACCTCTTCATCTCCAACTGCTACCGGGACATTAACCGCCTCAACCTGTCTACCTCCCTCCCACACTCCAACCTCTCACCCTCACAACACACAGCCCTCCAATCCCTCTGCTCCAATCCCAACCTCACCATCAAGCCAGCGGATAAAGGGGGCGCAGTGGTAGTCTGGCGCACTGACCTCTACACCGCTGAAGCCAAACACCAACTCGAGGACACCTCTTCCTACGGCCCCCTCAACCATGACCCCACCCCCCATCACCAAACCATCATCTCCCAGACTATACAGAACCTCATCACCTCAGGAGATCTCCCACCCACACCCTCCTCTAGCTTATCTCTCCACACTTCAGGCTCACTGCCTTTATTCCTAATGAAGGGCTTTTGCCCGAAACACCGATTTCGAAGCTCCTTGGATGCTGTCTGAACTGCTGTGCTCTTCCAGCACCACTATTCCAACCTCATAGTCCAGTAAGCCGGCACTGCACGGTTCTACCTCCTTTCCAAGATCCACAAGCCTGATCACCCTGGCCGACCCATTGTCTCAGCATGCTCCTGTCCCACTGAACTCATTTCTGCCTACCTCGACACTGTCTTATTCCTCCCTAGTCCAGGAACTTCGCGCATAAGTTCGAGACACCACCCATGCCCTCCACCTCCTCGAAGACTTCCGTTTCCCTGGCCCCCAATGCCTCATCTTCACCATGGATATCCAATCCCTCTACACCTCCATCCGCCATGACCAGGGCCTTCCTCTCCCGACATCCCCAACAGTACCCTTCCACTGACACTCTCATTCATTTGGCTGAACTGGTCCTCACCCTTAACAATTTCTCCTTCGAATCCTCCCATTTCCTCCAGACCAAAGGGGTAGCCATGGGCACACATATGGGCCCCAGCTATGCCTGTCTCTTTGTTGGCTACGTAGAACAGTCGATCTTCCGTAATTACACCGGCACCACTTCCCACCTCTTCCTCTGCTACATTGATGACTGCATTGGCACCACCTCGTGCTCCCGCAAGGAGGTTGAGCAATTCATCAACTTCATCAACACATTCCACCCTGACCTTAACTTTACCTGGACCATCTCTGACACCTCCCTCCCCTTCCTAGACCTCTCCATCTCCATTAACGACGACCGACTTGACACCGACATTTTTACAAACCCACCAACTCCCACAGCTACCTGGATTACACATCTTCCCATGCTAACTCCTGGAAAAGTGCCATCCCGCATTCCCAAGTCCTCCGCCTCCACTGTATCTGCTCCGAGGAGGACCAGTTCCACCACAAAACACACCAGATGGCCTCCTTCTTTAGAGACCGCAATTTCCCTTCCCACGTGGTTAAAGATGCCCTCCAACGCATCTCGTCCACATCCCGCACCTCCGCCCTCAGACCCCACCCCTCCAACCGTAACAAGGACAGAACGCCCCTGGTGCTCACCTTCCACCCTACCAACCTTCGCATAAACCAAATCATCCGCCGACATTTCCGCCACCTCCAAAAAGAGCCCACCACCAGGGATATATTTCCCTCCCCATCCCTTTTCACCTTCCGCAAAGACCGTTCCCTCTGTGACTACCTGGTTAGGTCCACGCCCCCTAACAACCCACCCTCCCATCCTGGCACTTTCCCCTGCCACTGCAGGAATTGCAAATCCTGTACCCACACCTCCTCCCTTACCTCCATCCAAGGCCCTAAAGGAGCCTTCCACATCCATCAAAGTTTTACTTGCACATCCACCAATATCATTTATTGTATCTGTTGCTCCCGATGTGGTCTCCTCTACATTAGGAGACTGGACGCCTCCTAGCAGAGCGCTTTAGGGAACATCTTCGGGACACCCGCACCAATCAACCATACTGCCCTGTAGCCCAACATTTCAATTACCCCTCCCATTCTACCGAGGACATGGAGGTCCTGAGCCTCCCTCACCACCAGACGCCTGGAGGAAGAACGCCTCATCTTCCGCCTCGGAACACTTCAACCCCAGGGCATCAATGTGGACTTCAACAGTTTCCTCATTTCCCCTTCCCCCACCTCACCCCAGTTCCAAACTTCCACCTCAGCAATGTCCCCATGAGTTGTCCTACCTGCCTATCTTCTTTTCCATCTATCCACTCCCCCCTCCCCCCCCTCCACCGACCTATCACCTTCATCCCTTCTCCCACTCACCTATTGTACTCTATGCTACTTTCTCCCCACCCTCCTCTCACTTATCTCTCCATGCTTCAGGCTTTCTGCCTGTATTCCTGATGAAGGGCTTTTGCCCGAAACGTCGATTTTACTGCTCCTCTGATGCTGCCTGAACTGCTGTGCTCTTGCAGCGCCACTAATCCAAATTCCTTTTTTATGTCTTATCTCCACCCATATGGATTCTCAATCTGCTGATCCAACATGATTCCTCGCTATCATACTAATTCTATCCAGCACTAACAATGCTATCCCATCACTCTTTCATCTCTGCATGTCCTTTTGAAAAGTCACATATCCCTGAATATTTAGTTCCCAGCTTTGATCTCCTTATAACCATGTCTTTGTAACAGCAATAAGGTCATACCTATTAACCTGTAATTGTATAGTTAATGGTGGGTGAGTCCAAAAGTAAAGGGCATGGGTTTAAAGTGAGAGGGGTAAGATTTAAAAGGGGGGCAACATTTTAATGCTGAGGGTGGTACGTGAATGGTTAATTGGTTTACTTTGTTTCAAATAATATGTGCATTCAAGAGCCATTAATTTTGCCTTTTTACCATTTTCCTCTGCTACATCCTATTTATCTCTATGTTGGAAACTCTGTTATCCAAATAGCTGCTCTGTAATGCTGCCATATCTTCATGTTTTGTAAATCTATATTTCCCTCTCCCACATCCTCCCCTCTCTAATTATTTTAAAGCCCACTCTACAGCTCTGGTTATTCCATTCACTAGGCCATTGGTCCCAGCAAAGTTCAAGTGAAGCCTACACCTCCAGAACAGTTCCCTTCTCTCTCGGTACCAGTGCCAGTGCTCAACAAACTAAACACCATTCACAGAGGCTTATTGTGTTGTATTGACAATTAGTTCCTAAAATGGTTAACTGACAACCCAAGATCAGCTCCTCCCATCAGAATATGAGACTATTTGTGCAAGGACTTCACCAGTGCATTGTACTACCTGCTCTAGTGCTAAGTCAATGTTGCTAACAGTAATGTGAACTAATTCTTCAGATGCACCTGATCACTCAAGAGAAATTATATATTAATAATAGGTGGATTTTTGGGAAAATTCAGTTGGTTTCTCTTTAGGAAAGGAAACTGTCATCCTCACCTGGTCTGACCTACGTGTGACTCCAGACCCACAACATTGTGGGCAGTTAAGGATAGGCAATAAACATTGCCTGGAGCGTTGGAAGCTGAGGGGTGAACTTATAGAGGTTTACAAAATCATGAGGGGCATGAATAGGATAAACCGACAAACTCTTTTCTCCAGGGTGGGAGAGTCTAAAATTAGCGGGCATAAGTTTAAAGTGAGAGGGCAAAGATTTAAAAGGGGAGCAACATTTTCATGCACGTGTGTATGGAATTGTAAAGTACAATTACAGCATTTAAAAGGCATTTGGCTGGGTATATGATTAGGAAGGGTTGAGAGGGATGTGGGCCAAATGCTGGTAAATGGGACTAGATTAATTTAGGATATCTGGTCAGCATGGAGGGCTTTGAGCGAAGGATCTGTTTCTGTACTTTACATCTCTGTGACTCTGTAACAAGGCCAAGCCTCTCTTTTGTTGAAAACTAATAACAATAAGAACAACTGGTGGCAGTGACTCTGCACAATGTTTCTCAATCACACCAGTATAATATGCAGGCATATACCCAACAATATATTGTACTGGATATGCCTAATAGTATGATAATACCATTGTTGCTTCACAACTTTAATCAAATGGTTTCTGTCCTTGCCCACTCTAGGACATCTGCCCTATTTGACACCACAAAATGCTCCCTAATCAATACTGCCACCCAGGATTTGAGAACAGCAATCACTGGCCCCAGTGCTGATCCTGGCCCCAGTAGTCCTGTCTCCTGATCCAAGCACTGCAGCCCTACCGTCTGACTTAACCACAGTAACCGTGCATACCCCACTACCCCACCCATTTCAAACACAACAGAAGCGCTGTTCCTAACCCAAGCACTGCAGCACTGTACCCACCCCAAGCACACAGGAGCTTCCTTTGAGCCCTGGACCCAGGTTATTGTAGTCTGATGTGTTTCTCTGTCTCTCATCATGCTGCCAACCCATTTCCCTTCTCTCTTTCTCTAACTTTTCTAAATACTTGATATCCTTGTACATTACACAGACAGTTCTTAACATTTCTTTTGCAGGGACATTATTTTTTGGTGTGGCAAGTCCTGATGGCTTTAGTTTTCAATTAAGGCAATTAAGGGCTCTACTCACGCTACATGTCCAGGTGGGTACTGCAGTTTCCAACCCTCTCGTCTGCAGCATGCCGAGAAGGATAAGTGGAAGAGCATGAGCTGCTTGAGGAGCAAGGAGGAGGTCATGGATTCTCAGTAGGTTCCATCATGTGAAGGCCATTGAGAAGGTGTTCAGCAATGTGCCATAATTGTTCCAGGAATGAGGGCATTTAGATGCAAGGCTAATTTGGAGAAGCTGGGGTTCTTTAGCTTGATGCAAACAAAGTTAAGGAAAAGTTTGAGAGAGGTGTACAAGATTGTGATGGGGTTAGATAGGCTAGACAAAAATAAAGCTGTTCCCATTAATTGCTGGTTACAAGGATTAGAGGACATAGATCTAAGATTTTGGGAAAAGCTAGAGGGAAATGTGTGGACAATCTTTTCATGCATTGAGTGGGAATAGCCTGGAAATAATGCCTGTTCAGGAAGCAGAGATGATTAATGAGCTCAGAAGGACGTTCAATAGACACTTGATGAAAATAGATTATGCCATAGAAAAGGAGAGGAGGACTGACTGGATTGTTCTACAGAGAGTCATTATGGACACAATGGTTTCCTTTAGAACTGTACTGACTCTTCAGCTCTGTTTCAGTCTACAGGTGCTACATTTCAGTTTTGTTAGTGAGGAGCTCATTGAAATTACAGACAGACCTACAGCCCCAGAGCAGACTGATGATGTAAAGGTGACATTAGCCATGAACTCCTTTATAACAGGACCCTTCCAGACTGGCAAGTTGGAATTGGATAGAGAAAGGGATAGGACAATTCAATACTGCAGTGTAATGATGTGAGTAATAGTCAGGCACGCATGATGGAGTGGATGGAGTGGATAGAGCGCACCAACATAAGAGAACACCAGGAAACAAAGTTTTGTGGGGAAGAATGGTAAAAATGCTTGATGAAAAGCTCTTTATACGAATGTGCACAGCATTCACAAGATGAATGCATTGATAGCACAAATAGAAACAAGTGAATTTATTGATAAAAATAAAAAGACTTAGACTGAAAATGATGTGCAAACAAAGGAAAGGTGATGAGAAAAGCTCTTCACACAGCAAGTTGTGCCTGGAAGGGTGGTGGAAGAACGTTCAATTGACACCATTTGGGAGGGTATTAGATGATGATTTAGATAAAGGTAGTGTGCAGAGATATGAGGAAAAGGCAGGAAATTGATACTTGATAATAGAACCAATGCAGGCAGAGAGTGACAAATGATGTCCCTCTGCACTGTAATAACCCTGTGATTCTACATGTATGATAACCTTTTCAGGCATATTTCCAAATAGACCAGTTCTAATACTTCATGTCTGAGGGGGTTTGTCTTACTGCTGTTTTAGTAAGACAAGAAGAGAAAAGGGGTAGCTTATTTTATGAAAAATATGATCAATAAAGTACTGAGAAATGATTTTGGTCTGGAGGGTTTTTTAGATTACTTACAGTGTGGAAACAGGCCCTTCGGCCCAACAAGTTCACACCGACCCGCTGAAGCGCACCCACCCAGACCCATTCCCCTACACCTAACACTACGGGCAATTTAGCATGGCCAATTCACCTGACCTGCACATTTTTGGACTGTGGAAGGAAACCGGAGCACCCGGAGGAAACCCACGCAGACACAGGGAGAATGCGCAAACTCCACACAGTCAGTCGCCTGAGTCGGGAATTGAACCCGGGTCTCTGGCGCTGTGAGGCAGCAGTGCTAACCACTGTGCCACCGTGCCGCCCACAATAGAATTAGTTTGAACAGAGACAAGAAATCTCAAAGAAGTCACTAGTGGATGGATTTGATAGACCATCCTCCAATTTGCATTGAGAAAGTAAGACTCTATGAGAAGAATGCATCTTTCATGGGTAACTTGAGAAAGTTAAGGATGATATTAAATTGAAAGAAAAGATGCACGTTGTTGCAAGGACTAGTAATAGCCTAGAAGATTGGGAAACCAGCAACAAATGACTAAAAAATAAAGAGAGATACTGGAACATGAGAAAAACTGGCAAAAAACAGACAAGATAGTGTATAAAGACTTGTATATTTCCACTTCTAGAAGAAAAGGAGTAACAGCAATGAGTGCTGATTCTTTGCCAGAGTAGACGACATAAGAAAAGCATCCCAAGAATATCAGAAAAAGAGGAGTTAGGGGAGAAATGGATTTTAAATCTGAAAACAGTCGCAATCACTAAAAACAAAGTACCAGAATCACACAATCTAATAAAAGGGTGACAAGTGCTCTGGCCTCATGGTCTGCATCTTAGAGTTTGAATGGAAGTGACCACAGAGATACAGATGCTTGGGTATAATTTTTGAAATTTCCGTTGATTATGAAAAGGTCCAAGCAGACTGGAAATTTGCAAATGCAACATCATTATTTATAGAAAAAGAGAGACAGAAAGTAAGAAACTCAAGGCCAGTTAGTCTAATATCTATTACTGGAAAAATTCTAGAATCTATTATTAAGGAGGTAGGAGCAAAACATTTATGAAATCATAATTGCAATCAGGCAAAATCATCACGATTTTGCGAAAGGGATGCCCTATTTAACAAACTCACCAAAGATCTGTCAGCAGATAAAAAGCGGTTTTTGCCTGAAACGTAAATTTTCCTGCTCCTTGGATGCTGCCTGACCTGCTGTGCTTTTCCAGCACCACACTCTTGACTCTAATTTCCAGCATTTGTAGTCCTCACTTTCGCCCATATAAAAAGCATAGTAGATTAAAGAAACCCAGTAGATAATTCAACAAAGTGTCACGTAAAGATCACAAGATAAGAGAACACGGTGTAAGGGTGATAAATAGCTTGGATAGAGGACTGGCTAATGGGATACAGAGAATGTGAATCAATTGTAAAATTGATAAATTGTAACTGGTGGAATGCTGTGGGAATTAGTGTTGCGATCTCAACTGTTAATCATCTGTATTAATAATTTGATTGAAGAGACCAACTAAATTGTAACTAAATGTGCTGAAGAAAAAAGGGAAGAATAAATTGTGAGAAATGCAAAGAGGTTAATTGAGTGAGCAAAAATTTGATAGATGGAGTATAATGTGGGAAAATGTGAGGTTCTCCACTTTGGTAGGAAGATATAGAAAGCAGAATTTTATTTTTATGTAGACAAACAGCAGAATTCTGTGGTTTAGTGGGATCTGGGTGTCATTATATTTGAATCACAATATGTTAGTATGTTGGCACATCAAGTGATTTGGAAGACAGATGGTATGTTGGTCTTTATTGAAAGAGGTGAGTATAAAAGTAGGGAAACTCTGTTCAACATAACGTTCCAATGCCCCTTCATCTGAAGCATCTAGACTACTGGACCCGAAACATTAACTCTCATTTCTCTCCAGAGATGATACAAGACTTGCTCCAACAATTTCTGTTTTGTTTCAGATTTCCAGCATCTGCAGGATAAGACATATAGGATCTTGTGTGGGCTTGAGAGAGTACTTAGGACAAGGATGTTTCCTTTCAGAAAGGAATCTAGAACTGTGGGAACAGTTTAAAGATAAGAAGGCTCCCATGTAGGATGAGATGAGATGTAATTTCTTCTCTCAAGGAATTGTTAGTTTGGCATTCTCTCCTACTGACAGCATTGGAGACTGAATAATTGAATATGTTCAAAGTTAATTAAGATAGATTTTTGATTTATAAATGAATGAAGACTTATGGGGCAGACTAAATTGAATGGCAGAATAGAATCCATGATAGAAATGGTCTTTTCCTGCTCCCATATCTTATAATATTATGACATTATAGAGCAGAGAATATGTCCAACTTCTCACACAGCACTACACACTGTTGTGCAAGAAAGTTGCATGTGAAGAGAAGGAATACATTTCTCCCTTTTGATCCAAAGTGTAACATGTATGTAGATTCACTTGGACAGCAAGTTTCCCCATAGTATAGGGTGCAGAGCTGTACGCATGCTGGTTTACAGGTGTTAAGGCATACAGTCAGCATTTAAAACTGCACCCTTCCCATCACCAGCTGTTTAGACACTGTTGCCTTCAGTTATGTACCACACTATCCTCTGCACCACGCAGTTGTCAATATGTTTGAAGCTGAGACACGTGGGTGAGAGGCTTGCAATTGTGCTAGATGTGTGATGCTGAGGTCCGGCTATAGAGGTTAAATCTGAACCATCACTAATAGAAATTGTCGGTGGTGAATGTTAGGAGTGTGGTGTACTGAGCGGTTTGTGAAGTTAGTACTTCATTTATTTGGATCTGGCATTTGAAGATGCATTTACTCACTCTGGGCACTAGTAAGAGACCATTGGACTTTTTGTGTCACTGCATCTTGGTCCTCAAGGCAATGTTAGCATTAACTGCAAAGGCTAACTGCTCCCATTACTTTCATATATCTGTCTGGAGGATCTCTTGATTCCTTTTGAATAGGTGACCCTCCCTGCCCATATTTTATACCAAGGATTCTAGTGCTATGTTCAAGAACCTTGATGTACAAATAAACATCAATGTCCTTTTACCCAATTTTTTCAACAATTTGCCTATGTGGACACTCATTCCAAACCACTTCAGGAATCAGCTCAGTTAAAATTCACCTCTCCTTTAAATAGTACTGTCTGGTGTTAAATAACACGGGCTAACTTTATATGATGTTATACTCTCACAGATTTGCGCTGCATGTTCAAATACATCCTATAGTACATTTAACACCGGTTGGTTGCTTCCAACATGTTAATGAGAAGATAGCATGAGGTTTATATGCAATCTGCATCAGAAAGAATAAAAGTGAGCTAATTGTTTAAATCGGCACTTCATGGACTATAGTGGTTCCAAGAGGTGGCTCACCACCATCTTCCCAAGGCTAGTAAGGAATGGGCAACAAATGCTGGCCAAGGCAGCAATACTTAAGTCGTATGAGAGAGTAAAAACAGTCTTCACCAATGGTTAGTCTGATGCAGTCATGAGTGAACAATGCATTGTGAAAGGTGCCACCTCTTGGATGAGACTTTAAACTTGAAATCCATGTGCTTGCTTGAGTGAATATATAAGGTCCCATAGCACCATTTTGAAGAACAGCAAGTGTAATATCCCTCATGGCTTGGCTAATATTTATCCAATAACGAAAATCACAAAAAGCGGATTACCTAGTAATGATCACACTGATGTTTGCGAGAGCATGCTAAGCACAAATTGTCCACATCATTTTGTACATCAACAAAATGATTAACTGCAAGGCTCTTTGAGACATCTGAATCATAGAGTCAGAGTCCTACAGCACAGAGACAGGCCCTTTGGCCCAAACTGGTCCATGCTGACCAAAATGTCCAGCCACACCAATCTCATTTCCCTGCACTTGGCCCATATCCCCCTAATCACTTCCTATCCATGTATTGTCCAAATGCCTTTTAGATGCTGTTAATGTACTCACCTCAACCACTTCCATGGCAGTTGATTAAACATGCATATCACACACTGTGTAAAATAAATTGCCCCTCAGCTTCCCTTTTATTCTTTCCCCTCCAACCTTAAACTGATGCCCTCTAATCCTCGATTCTCCAACCCTGGGAAAAAGACTGAGTGCATTCCTCTCCATGTCTCTCATAATCTTATAGACTTCTACAAGATTCCCCTTCAATCTCATATGCACGAAAGAAAAAAGTCTAGCTTGTCCAACCTCTCCCTATAACTCAGACCCTTGACTCCTGGTAACAGCCTTGTACATTTCCTCTGCACTCTCTCCAGTTTAATAACATCCTTCCTATAGCAAGGTGACCAAAATTGAACACAATACTCCAATTGTGGCCTCACCAAGTCCTGTATACTTGCAACACAACTTCTCAACTTCTATATTCAATGCCCTGACTGATGGAGGCCAGTGTGCCAAAAGCCTTCTTCGCTGCCTAATCTACCTGTGACTCCACTTTCAGAGAACCATGCACCTGAACCCCAAGGTCCCTCTATTCCATTACATTCCTTAAGGCCCTACCATTCACCATGAAACTCCTAACTTGATTTGACTTCCCAAAATGCAAGACCTCACACTTATCTGAGGGTCATAATACATTAATGCAAATCTTTCTTACTTTCTGTTTCTGAGCCTTATCAATCACTGCTGCAGAAAGGTTTTAAGAATGGCAGATATTCACTGACATGATGCTTTTCAGGATGTCCAAGACAGTGACTGAATGCATTAATAAAACCAATTTGAGATGCAGAGCGTAGGGGAAGAGAGGCCAGCAAACAACAGATCCATTCTCCGTTGGGATGCAACAAAATGATTGAAAGTGCTTTTCACCAATCTCTGTGGGAAAAGCAGGGACAATTCCCTTTCTTCACCTTTATAGTCAAAGATTGTTTATGGTACATGAACCAGCAAAGTCTTTCAGACTAATTTAATTTCTTCCACCTTGGAAATTCCACAGTTATCCCATTTTGGTACAAAAGTCTCTAAAACAACGACAAAGGTTTTACTCTTTACATAATTAACTTTCTAACATCAGTTCCTAAATATATCTATTGCCAGTTTGAATCCATTAGGCAACATTACAATTAACTATCAACATTCTGGGGGTTACCATTGATGAGTTGCATTAGATTTATAAATACTGTCAATATAAGATCCAATCAGAGTACAAATCCAATCGTGAGTAATCCACCTCCTGATTCACCAAAGCCTACTATCTACAAGACACAAGGGAGGAGTATGATGGAATATTCTTCACTTGCCTGGATGAGTGTAGCTTTAATAAGACTCAAGAAGCTTGACATCATCCAGGCTAATGTAGCCTATTTAATTGGCCTGTCATCCACAGACATTCACTCCCTTTAATACCAATGCAGTGTGTACTAGATGTACTGCAAAAATTCACCAAAGCTCCCTAAATATCACTTTTCAAACCCATGACCACTTCTATCATGAAGGACAAGGGCAGTTGATACATGGGAACATCATCACCCGCAAGTTCCTCTCCAAGGCACTCACTATCCTGAAGAAGAAATATATTGCTGTTCCTTCAGCATAGCTGAGTCAAAGTCCTGGATTTCTCTGCCTGTCAGTATTGTAGGTGTACTGACAGCAAAGCTGAACCGATTCACCTCAGCAGTTCATGGATCTGAAGAGGTCTGTGATAACTTTGTTGAAAGCCACAATTTCTACACAAGGAATTCTGGAAGTAGTCATCTTAAATTATGGGATACAATTTACCACTGTCTGTTCCTAATCCTTTGTGGCTTCCTTTGGATTTGACCATGTTACAAGCTCACCAAGCAGCAGAGAGAAATGTATAGCCTGTAAAATTCCCCCTGAGAAAGAATGATGATGCAAGGTTTGTGAAGGTTTGTAGCTCAGGTTGAGGTTTAGGGTGTAGGTTTGCTCGTTGAGCTGTAGGTATGATATCCTGCTTCATTATTACCTGGTTTTATTACCTGGTTAAAAGACCCAGTACATCCCTTGGACAAAACGTCGTCTACAAAATTACATGCAAGGACTGCCAGAAGCACTACATAGGACAAACAGGAAGAAAGTTAGCCACTAGGATACACGAAAACCAGCTAGCCACAAAAAGACATGACCCTCTCTCCCTCGTAGCCCTACACATGGAGGAAAAAAAGAACACCATTTCGACTGGGACAACACATCTATCCTGGAACAGGCTAAGCAAAGACATGCCAGAGAATTCCTAGAGGCCTGGCACTCCAACCACAACGCCATAAACAAACACATAGATCTAGATGCCATCTATCAACCCCTCAGAAAACGAACAGGAAATGACATCACCACAAACCCCAGGAATCCCATCCAGGACAAACATATAAATAGAAAGCAGGAGACAACAGCTTCGCTTCACTTGGAGGTCGCCACTGTTGATGTTACCTAGCCAGGTAATGAAATGTCTGGATATCAAACCTACAGCTCAGCGAGCAAACCTACACCCTAAAGAATGATGATTTTCAAACAACCCTACTCAACTATTGCTCTACACTCCTCTAGGGTGGCTTCACCCCATATCAACTGCTGATTTTGTAAAGGCTATGAACCCAACTTCACTCCCTTTTCCAGGCACTAATATCTAATGTGATACTGCAAGACAATAAGCAGGTATGACAGAAGCAGTAACATTGCAGGGCAGATCAAGGTTAAACCCTCAACAAGTAACACTGGGCCTACAACTTGCTCATACTGTAAGAAGGATCCCATGTAGGGGTTATAGGATCAGCAACACTTTGGGCTGAGGTCAGACCTTGTCCACATATTAAATGATATCATTCAAAGGCACAGGAATGTTTTGATTTTGTTAAATGACAAACCAATAGCTGGATAGTTTCTGTACTCTATATCTCAGGAGATGCTGTGGTAATTCAGCTGATAATGAGTGCAAGAAGCGCTGAAAACCCTCAAGGCTGCAATTTGACACATACAGATCCTCTACACCCTCTGCTATCAAGGTTTATTTTAATTCACTCAGAGGATGTGGACGTCACTGAATGACTGTCCATCTCTAGTTCCCCTTGAGAAGGTAGAAGTAAGCTGCCTTCTTGAACTGCTGCAGTTCATTTGGTGTCGGTACACCTACAATGCTGTTAGGAAATTGCTAATCATCTTTATGCAGACAGGTGAGTATTCTATCACACTTGTGTCTTGAATCTGCTGAACATTGTGTAATCATCAGTGAACATACTGGATAAGGTAGTAGTGAGATTGCACATGGAGTATTGCATATAGTTTTGGTGCCTTTACTTGAGGAAGGATGAACATGCATTGGAGGCAATTCAGAGGAGGCTCATTAGATTGATTCCAGAGATGATGAATTTGTCTTATAAAGACAGATGGAGCAGCTTAGGCTATTTTCTTTGCAGTTTAAAGAGTGAGAGGAGATCTAATCAAGATATATAAAATATTAAAGTGATTGACAGAATAGATATAGACAGAATGTTTCTCATGGGACAATCTAGTACAAGAGGACTTGGATTTAGGATAAGGGACAGTAGATTTAAAACAGAGATAAGAAGTAATTACTTCTCTCATCAATGGAATCTATGGAATTCAGTAGCCCAGAGTGTGGTGGATGTTGGGACACTGAGTAAATTTAAAGAGGAGATAGACGTTTAATAATAAAAGGTTGAAAGGTTATGGAGAGCAGCAGGAAAGTAGAGTTAAGGGCAAGGTGAGATTAACCATGACCATACTGAATGGTGGAGCAGACCTGAGGGGCTGAATTGACTACTCTTGCTCCTAGCTCTTACATTTTTCTGTCTGGGAGTTGAGATAACCTCCAACAACAATGGCTATCCATCTTTGTACCTGCAGAGAGTTTCTCCCTGATTTCTAATTACTCCAGTTTTGCTAGGGTTCTTTGATGTTGTCCTTGGTCAATGTGACTTTGATGTCAAGGCCAGTTATTTTCACTTCCCCTCTGGAGTTCAGCTGTTTTGTCCATTTTTGAACCAAGGCTGTAATGAGTCAGGAGCTGAGTGACCTTGGCAGACCCAAACTGAGAGTCAGTGAGCAGGGCATCGTTATACAAATGATAGTTGAGACCACTCTTGCAACACCTTCCATGTCGCTTTAAAGTAGACTAATGGTACAGTAAATTTTCTGGGTTTGATTTGTCATGCTTTGTTTTTATACAGGATGTACCCGAGCAATTTTGGTTATTTCTGGGTAGATGCCATTGATGCAATGGAGCTGCCAGGGTAGGGGCACAGCATGTTCTGGAGTGCAAGTCTACCTTGCTATTGTGGGAATATTGTCAAGGTTCACAATATCCAGTGTTTCCAGCTATTTCCTGAGATTGTGTGGTGTGAACAAGCTGATTGAAGAATGGCATCCGTGATGTCGAGGACCTCCAAAGAAAGCCGTGTTTGATCATCCACTCAGCAGTCTGCCTGAAGATAGTTGTAAATGCTGTTGCACTGATATGCTGAGCTCTCACATTATTGTGGATGGGGTATTTGTGGAGGCTCCGCCACCAGTAATTTTCCATTCATGACTGGATGTGACAGGATTGCAGAACTTAGATCTGATCCATTGGCTGTGGAATCGTTTAACTCCGTCACTTGGTGCTTCTGCTGTTTGACATTTAAGCAGTCATGCATTGTAGTTTCAATAGGTTGGCACATCACATCAGGTATTCCTATTGCTGCTCCTGGCACACCCTCCTGCATTCTTCTTTGAACCAGGGTTTGCCCTTGGATTGATGGTAATGGTAGATGGGGAATATTCTAGACCAAGAAATTGAGGATTGTGTTGGGAGTATAATTCTGCTACTCAAGATGGCTCACAGTGCCTTATTGAAGCCCAGTCTTGAGTCACTAAATCTGTTTGAAATGTATCCCATTTAGTATGCTGGTGGTGCCACACATGATGGATGGTATTAGAAATGTGAGGATGGGACTTTGTCTTTATTAAGGATGAGTAGTAATCATTCCAACTGATATTGTCAAGGACAGACTTATCTGCGGCAAATGTTTGCTAAGGATGAGGTCCAATCTCTTTTGGTTCTTTCACTTCCTACCTCAGATACAGTTGGTCGCTATAACAACCAACTTGGTCAGTATCAGTGCTGCTGAGCCACTGTTGATGGTGGACATTGAAGTTGCCAACCCTGAGTATATTCTGTGCCTTTACCAGTGCATGGTAGAGTATTAATTCATAAGCTGAGTTGGGAGGAGTGTGCAGTACATGATAATCAACAGGAGATCCTTGCCCTTGTTTGACCAAGTGGTATGAGACTGGATGTTGTACAAAGTCAATGTTAAGGACTCCCAGGGCAACTTTCAACTGTACCCCTGCTGGGACATGTCTTATCCCAGAATGGTGATATATGGAAAGTACTGATTTTGAGTATGACTGTCAAGCTGTTGGGCATTAAAGAGTCAGCACATTGCTGTAGGTCTGGAGTCATATGTAATTATGCAGAATAAAACAGAATTCCTTTACTAAAGAAACCAGATGGTTTTTTATGACAACAAACAATGCTTTTATAGTCATTATTAGACTTTCATTCCAATCTTTTTAAAAACAATCAAATTTCACTGTCTGATGGTGGTATTTGCAACCAAGTCCTGAGAGTATCTTTGGAATACAGCCCATGCAACATTATTATTTCACCAACACTTCTCATAACATGCAAAATGCCACACAGATATTCCCAATTAACTTCAAAATGGAGAAATGCATCTGATGAAATGGTGTAAATTAAGTTGGATCATAATGACTCTTGCAATTTGATGCACTTCAGTACATCAAAATAATACGCTATATCCTCCTTTAACTCTTTAATGCTAATCTTAATAAAAAGTGCACTGTTCATGAAAAAATGTTGATTATTTTTTCATGGACACAATCACAGTAAGCATTTCCTGACAAAAAAATAATTCCAGCACATTTACAATGGTAATGTGATTTACACCATAAGTTGCTTTGATAAGTTCAATATCTGTATGAAAGCAGACAGCTAGAAACACTTTTTAGCGTTGGTTTGTAAAGGGTGGGATTGAACTGGACAATGTTCCTGAACTGCAAATTTTGGTTCATATTAAACAGCTAAATTAATTGCGTTCTGATTGCTATCGGTGTTCCAAAAGCTTGCTGAATGATCTGATCAGCCAAGTTCTTTAAAGCTACATCTCAATATGTGGACACTTTCCTCAAACTATGCTGCACTAATATTAGTTAAAAAGCAGCTGTAGATCATGGTAACATCTATTTGAAAGGAGAAATATGATCTATTCATAGATTTGCTGTGAAAAACAAGGTAACATTACAGTTTCATTTCTCAGCTCAGTCTCAAACAGACAAACATATTGTCAGAGCCTTTCCACCAGCCCCATTCTACGCTGTATGGTTCCATCACTGGAATTTTACATTTGCTGTACAAGGGAGTCGGGAGATTGGGAATGTATAAAAATGGTTGGATGGCTTAGAATGTTGAGCCCATCACCTGATCCTTCATGTAATGTACGAGCTGTAAGGTAGGTGCCAGGCAACCAACTGAGGCCCTGAAGTGGTCAAATAATAGCCAGATAAGGAGCTTTCCTGACTGTGACTGGAGGAGAGTGACCAGTAAAACCTACTGGTTTAGATTGAGTCAATGGCAGTGACAACTGTGTGGCTCAATATGGCAGTTGGCAATTCAATCTTTTGCAGAATTTGTGAAGCATTTAGGTAGAGTCAGAGGTCTTTGCAAGAAGATTTATTTCAAAAATTGCTGCAAAGCTCTAGTTTTCTTCAGAAATGGAAAATGCCAAACAGGAAGTTTCTTACCATCATTGATGGGTTATGGTAGTTCAAGTAAATTCAGGACCCTCTTATTCAACAATCAATACCATTTGCATCTGATTTTAATTCCATGTAATTTATGCCTGATTTCACTCTTTGGATGAGGGTAGCCTGCAGTCAACTGACAAAATGCAAACATCTGCAAGACAACACGAGCCTTATGCTTAATTATCCTACCTGAAGTGGAGCACTCTGCTTCCTTACAGTACTCTATTCAGTGGTGTGGCTGAGAACTGGCAAGTCTCCCTCGATGCAAGTGTTTAGTGTGAATGCTATTCAAGGTCAGGCGCAAACATACTGCAAGATTTATTTAACTCTGAAATCAGGCAGGAATGAATTTGATCAAGTTAAAACAGTTAGTTATCTTATTATATTCCTAAATTTAATAGTGCCTTCTTATAAGATTCTGCTGTACATGTCCAGTGTTTTCATATTTGTTGCATTCCTTTACAATATATTGCCAGAAAAAAATCATACAATATTGAACCATTTTTTTCTCTTTCCCCCATGTTTTTAGTTTTGTAAAGTGGTTCTGGAATTATTAAGATGTTGAGTATCAAGTAGCCAAGCTGTGTTACTATAATGTAAGAAAAGATTCTGTGCTGCAACTAAACTAATTTCTATTTAAAATGAAACATCTCAGTTTCCTTTGAATTCAGAAAACCTGGAATATGCCTATTTGCACAAAACTGCTCCAATGCCAAAAATAACCCATGCTTGTATCAACACTTCAGTGAATTAACTAGTGGTTACCAGCAAAAAGTAATCAGCTGCAGACATATATTACACAGAGAGACACATATTAGTGAGTCTTGCACTTTTCCTTTATCTCCTTTGTCTTTTAAACATATCAATTGAAATTACTGGAATAGAATAATTATGAGGGAATCACATTACAGTTCACAATGAATAGCAGATTTAGTTTACAGAAAGACAATAGAGAGGTATAACCCTTCAAAACACAACTGTATAAATCTGTTACAATGAAACTAATTCAAGATTCAACACAATTTGATACACAAAACAATCCACTGCCTCCTGTCTAGATGTTTAAACCCTGGAGCACATTCGCAGGACAAATTCTTCTAATGTTACTGACTGGATATAATAGCAATAAGTAGCATTCATGACACAGTTAAATGGGCTGATAATTAACCCGGGAATCATTCCATCGCTTCCACACTATCCTCCAAAGAAAAACTGTGTATGTGAAGATATGCTTGAAAAGAAGCACTGATGAATTATCCTTCAGGGAATGTGGGATGATTTCGCTCAAGCCTTGGAATGTTGGCTTATTTTCTCCTAACCAGTTCAATTGACAGTCCTCATGATGTAAACATAGAATCCCTACAGTGTGAAAACAGGCCCTTCTGCCCAGCAAGTCCACACCAATCCTCCAAAGAGTATCCCACCCAGACCCATTCCCCTATTATTCGACATTTAATGCACCTAACCTACACATACATGAACACTATGGGCAATTTGGCATGGCCAATTCAGCTAACCTACACATCTTTGGATTGTGGGAGGAAACCGGAGCACCCGGAAAGGACCCACGCAGACACAGGGAGAATGTGCAAACTCCATGCAGACAGTCGCCTGCGGCTGGGATTGAACCCAGCACCCAGCACAGTGAGGCAGTATTGCTAACCACTAAGCCCCTATGCCACCCTAACTAGGCTATATTATGGCGTTTTGTTTCCTGATTACCTAAGATTCTGTCTGGAGTCAGTGAAACACAAGTGGGACACTCCCAAACAGGATGATGCAAGGAAATGATAATAAGCATTCAAGTTGTTAGTACTAAAATTGTTACAAAATAATAGTTAAATTGGAGTTATTTTCTTACACTGCTCTATGGTTTGGGGAAATAATGATCTCATCCTATACAAAAGGTTTCAGCTTATGCATTGCCATACTGAAATAAAGAGACACCCTTTCACAAGATTATTCAAAAACCGCAACATATTTGATGAATTTCGAACATTAACTCTATTTTGGCCTGTGATTGCCAAAAGAATAATGTGATGGACAGGGTGGGAGGAGGTGGATGCGGATGCGGAATATGAGTGGCGACAAGTTATCTGGCAACCAATCCTATCCTGCAATAAATTGCATAAACAACTCCGGACCACATAACTATTCAGATTGAATTGCACAGTCTGCTTTGAAATATTCTTGTCCATATTTTCAGAACTTCCTGGCTCATGTTCGAAAGCAGTATGTCAGCAAGAATGTGAATGATGGATGTAAGATCATTAGATACAGGAGCACAAGTAGGCCATTCAACCCACTGAATCTGCTCGGCCATTCAATCAGATTATAGCTGATGGGATAATTCTCAACTCCACTTTCCTGCCTTTTCCCCATAACCCTTGACTCCCTTACTGATTAAAATGTTGTCAATCTCAGGCTTAGTCACTCAGCCTCAACAGCCCTCTGTGATAAAGAATTCTACAGGTTTGCAACTCTCTGTGTGAAAATTGGAAATAAAGTAATAAATTTGCTTTTAACTTTGGGATTACAGGAAGAGGGAAAGTGATATTATGAGTTTACCATTCTTGAATCGTGTATCCCTGCTGGTTGTCCGAAGGTTCAGCTGACAGTGGTCATTCCTTACAAGGGCAACAAACACCATTGTGCTTTGGAACGATATTGCTATTCAGGGGACCAAAAGCCTGGCATTCCCTTCCCAACAGCATTGTAAGTACATCCAAATCGCAAAGACTGGAGCCATGCATAAAGTTAGCTCATCACCACCTTCTCATGAGTAATTTAAGAAAGGGCAATAAATGCTGGCCCTGTCTGTAATAACCAGAGCATATGAACAAATAACAAATTACTATTACGCTTCCCCAACTTGAATTTGTTGCATAGCTGTAAGGGCACTGAAATAAAACAAAACCCACAGGATTTCAGGGCAATTTCAAATAATTAAGGTCATTCAGCCCACTATACCTATTCATCCAGAAAAAACATACAGCCCCTCTGTTCTTACTGTGTTTGTCTCTTTGATGAGATGCATGCTTTTAACACTGCCATCTGCCTGAAAATCTATTCTCATCATCGATTGCTTTCTTCACGTAGAACTTTCGGATATCAACCATGAAGTTTCCTTTCTGTAGTTTGAATCTTTTTTTCCTTGTCCAACTCCCATCTTTGATTTAAAAAACGTTCCTATATTTACTATTTATATCTCTACAAGATCACTTCTGAGATATCTCTCTTCCTAATAATTAGATACATAACATCAGGACTAAACTGCTTAGCCCCTTTCTTCACTTAGTTTCCTTATCTCTTGGTAGCCAGCTGAGGATGCAGTATTCAATATATTAAACAATGTACAGTACCCTTTCCACTACCATTCAACTGTTCTGATTGCACAGATCAACATTTATTTGCTTTGCATTAATTGAGTATGTTTAACCTAAATCTCTTTCACTTTCATCCTTAAGCTGAGGGCTGCTTTAGAAACCCATCTACTTTGTGCATTGATTTTGAAGATAACGTTTGTACAGATAAGCAACAGAAAATATGATTATACAGAAAAAGACAATCAGGTTCATTGTTCCTCAATATCATATACATTCTGTCCTGTCCTGTGTCTCCTCAAAATTTCACATATGTAAGTCAGCCTACTGAGGGACTAAAACTTGGCTATCTACATGACACACTGCTTGTGAAAATGCATTGCTCATTTGGCTTTCATTCATGGGTATTAGTTTTGAGGTCTCATTCATGTTTCTTTAAGAATGAGTTTCATTTAAGGATCTCACCTGTGAACTGCAGCTGCACAGATACTGGAAACTGAGGCATACACTCCAGATCCCCAGACCGATAGCTGGGTGTAATCGCAATGTGGTGGGCACAGCACATCCACCTGATTCTCCTTATAGTAAGCGCCTCTGGTGGTACAGTTGATTGACATGGGCACTTGAAGAATAAAACATAGAAACATAATTTGCAATAAATATCACAGGACCATGACTGATAGATATCTCTTCAGCAATTAAAAACTCAAATCTCAACATATTGACACAAAACGATAACTGTTTTACAAGGTGGCATCAATTGTCCCGTCGCATTGATTAAGGATACTTAATAAATATGCATTTACATTACATAAGGTAACTGAGGAAAGTGTACATCTGGTATGGGAGATCTCTGTAAGAACACAATATTGTGCCCAACAAAAAAATGATATCTAGTAAATTGCTTCAGAAATCTTTCACATGGAATATGTCGATAAAGATAATGCAGATGAGTCACTGCATTTTAGAAAGCGTACCTGATCCTTGGGCCCCGTTTGCTGGTGAAGTGAATATTAAGATCCCTGCACACATCAAAATGAATAATATCTTGTAATTCCAGAGTATTACTTTCAAAGAGAAATACAAGAATCAGTCACAGCTGTCAGAGGAATGAGAACGGATAACTTGTGTAAAGCATTTAATCAAATATATGGTCATTTTCCAGTAAAACAAATGGGTGATAAACAGGTTTTTTTGTGAGAGCGCAAATTGGGGTTTAGTGCTAACAACAGGAGGTGTAGTAACTTGAATTAAACAACTCTAGATTTAACCTGCACCAAACTTCAGAACACTGCATTTTGTGAGAGTCGTGTCAATTATTTGTTTTAGGTATATTGCTGTCCTGAAGATATTTGCAGCTGCAGGTTTTCCTGGCTCCGAGACGCTCCTATTCTCTTCATCCCTTTGACGTACAGTCCAGACACAGCAGATAAGGCGGGCCTGGATCGCTCGGCAACTCTCTCCCTCCCGGACACGGTTGTACTCGGGTAAGATCTGAACTCCGGACCTCAAATACCTAGCAGACTCTAACCTGTCGCATGTCTCCCGGTGTCTGCAGGCAGGATTAAGGAGAGTTTAGAGGCTCCCCTTAAACGGACGGGGTTGAACCGCCACTTCCTCGGTTGACCGAATTGCAACTGTTTACCCAGTGGTTGACTGAGAGAAGGTACTCACCGAGAGAAAGGATCGCCGTGCTGAAGACAGACATTGTAACAGCGTCCCACTGTCCCTCAGTCCCAGAGCTACAGTCAAATACAAAGCATCCATCACCGTCAGCCAAACATGCCCGAAACAAGGCAACATATCTACAGGATAATGTCTGAGCAAAAAAAAACTTCAACAAGACAGTTTACTATCGCAACAGGAGTTCACACGCCCGCAAGGTAACGGATGAAATTTCTTACACTGTCCCAGCAGAATGGGACCTAATGTTTCTTTTGACTCTTATTTTAACAGATACCACCGGAGAACAAAATAAAAACTCAGGTAACCTTCTAGGCATTTTAGACAATTCATAAATGAAAGCAGTGAGAAAGGTCCGCATTTCCCAGCAAAGATTTTAATCCCTGTCCCAGTGTTGCTTGGTTACTATCTAATGGTCATTCACAGCAACTGTTGCAGATTTGTTTTGTTACAATCAGCAGCGTTTACTGTTGGACCTATGTCCCCCCCCCATCCTGCCCTTTATTCAGAGTCCACGCGGAATAGCAAGATACAATTCTCCACACTCAGGTCTTCTTGTTAGCAATAAGTCAGAATTCACTGAAAGCAGCACTCTCCAGTAAATACCTCTGTGTAGAAAGTTTCCACGCTCAGTCTGCCGTTGCCCCACACTGACCTTCTCCCTGAGCTCTCGGATTCAGTGTCCGGCTCAAAACTCAGGCTTAACCCAAACTTCCCCAATTCACCTAAATACTCCCCGTTGCGTCACGCCGACGTGTTCCAGTTGGGCACTTTTTACAAATGACTGAGTTTTTTTTTCATCACTCCTCTCACCGACGACAATTAGGTTTTACAAATATGAAGGGGACAAATCGAGTGGCAATACTATGTAGTGTGTGAGGGTAGTGGGAAATCTGCACTAACAGATAACCAGCGGTTCCCAGGAAAGCAGCCAGAATCCGAGAAAATCATGCATGCAGGATGTGGGGAAAATGACTGAGCAGTTACCACCACCCGAGAAACACCCGAACTGAAAATCACCTGAAAAGACAATTATCTGGAGTCATAAGAATCGGAAATCACTCCTGGATTGAAATCACCCGAACTGAAAATCACCTAATCTGAAAAATCGCCTGAAGTGAAAAATCACCCAAACTGAAATCACAAGGACCGAAAAATTACCCAATATGAAAATCACCCAAATTAAAATCGCAGACAGAACATGTCAGAACAGGGTAACTTCCTCAGTTCGCTGGATGTCGATCCTGACCCTGCATTGTGAAGGCACTGTCAGATGTCTCACATTCAAACCTCTTGATGAAAAATGGTAATGGGTTTAGTTTAGAAATTTAACAAGTTAACAAATTAAGTTGTCATAGCAAGCAAATCACTCCCATTACATTAATATTTCCATTCAGTCCAGTATGCAGTTAGTGCCAGTCAGGATTAAACTGTCAACCTGTATTTATTCAACATGTTTAAAAATCAGAACAATAGCCTTAAGGCATTTCATAGAAATAAATGTTAGACAAAATAAACCAATGTTCTGAATGAATGAAAGAGATTATTTCAATTACTGACAATACTTTATTGTGACACTAAACCTGATGAAGGAGCAGCGCTCCAAAAGCTAGTGCTTCCAAATCAACCTGTTGGACAATAACCTGGTGTTGTATGATTTTCAACTTTATTGTGAAAATACAATCATATCAGATCACAGCTAAGAGTAGGGGAGATATCTAAGTTAACATCAGTTTTGAGCATCATGGTATGTTAAAAGCTACATATAAATAGGCAAGTATTTGATTTAGCTGGTGGGAGTGGTTGCTCTGAACAATATGTCATATTGATCCTGTTTGCTCGAGGGAATCCCTTTTATAGTGCATCCCTGCCAACACCCCAAACAAAATGTTTGTGAGCAAAAATGGATTGAAAGATTTAAAATATTTTAAAATATGTTTTTTTTATATGTAGAACAGTTCCTGTTTGAACAAAAAACTTCCCCCTGAAGTTTTCAGGTGATGCTTTCTGAAGAAGAAATATTGAGATTGTTTTGATAAAATTTAAGAAGGCCACAAATTCTATTGAAAAAATAATTTTTCCCATAATATGTTTAATTTTCTTCAACTGAATAATTGATTATTTCTTAAATACAAGATATTATTTATATTTAGAATTCCTATCCCTACCTCCAGTCCTCCACAGTAAAGTATAAACATAATTGGGATGTATGCTTTCATAAACACCTTACACATGAAAATACTGATAAATATTGTATTTAACATTGTTTTATTTTCATGATATAGACTGAGTACATAGTTTGAATGAATGCGGTAATCCAATTGAAAGCCATATCAATACTACGTTTGTAAAAAGGTTTTTCTAAATAAAATTAAAGCATAATAAGCTGGACAAATACAACATCAAGTACGCTGAGAAGAAATTTGCTTTTCAAAAGCCATACTAAAACTAACAAAAATAAACAATATTCTACGCATTTTTCACAATACACAACTTTCTGAAAAGCAGTGATTAAGTGACAAACAAAATTCTAAAGTTAACAGTCTTTGTGATTTCTCTTAAATATGAAATACCATAGAAGGGTTTTGACTTTTGCTGTATTAAAGTTTTTGATGATCAAAAGAACTAATTTCAACTATTACCAATAATTAGTCACATTATCCAAAATGAAGTTTATTACACAGACACAGAATTGAAAACCAATATTCATATTAAACAAGAATGCTTTAATAAACCATAAATCGCCATACAAATAAATAATTGTACACTGGTTATAAAATCAAGCTGGGATTGAAACTGCAATTACCCAGAATTAAAGGTGTTCTGATTCACCTTCCTGTCCTGGTGCCTGTTTCTTTTCTAAGTTAGAGGATACAGTTATGATGGGTGCAGTATTGTCCAAGTCTGCATTCCATTCTGGGATGTTAGCTATAGGAAGAGATTTCTGGTACTTGTCAGCCTGATTTCTAATTACCAGTTTGCTCTTCACATTGGACTGGTTCTCAGGTTTCACATAGCTTTCATTATTCTTTTCTTGCCGGCAATGGAAGAGAGCTTGCACCTCTTTGCGGAACTTGGGGCTCATGCCAAAATAAATGATGGGGTTGTAGAAGCTGGCAGATTTGGCAATGAGACAGGCGAGGACACTGGTGATAGCTGGTGCATTGTAACCACAGGCTGACCACATGGAAATGACTGCATAGGGGGACCAAGCCAGAATGAAGGCTGAACAGATAACAAAAGACACCTGTAAAATAAAGCACACCAGCTGCTATAATAGCAGGCAAAAACAAAGACTTGTATTGCTATTTCAATTTGTAAATCTTGATGCTGTAGCATGGATCACTTAATTCATTTAGATTAACATTATCAAATTTGAGCTGTAATTTACTATGTAAGTCACAGTTGGTTTGTTGTATATAATATTTGAATGATAAATAAAATTGATGATATTAGTGGCATAAATTCAAACATCATGTTATGCTTTCCAGTTAACTGGGCTCTAATTGAATTAATTGGTAGAGGCTGTTCTAATGTGAAAGATATTTAATGTAAAACCTTTCCCTTGCATGAAGTTGCATGTTCTCAACCACATCTGCTCAACGTGGAAGAGAAACAGCCTGTGATTGGAAAAGCATGTGAGAGACATAATGTGTAATTGGAAGACCAGTTCCTTATAGAGTTTGTCTATCTCACCTTGCACTGATTGGGTGCCTAAAGTGACCTTTTCTAGGTACTTTAGGGCTTTTGGGAATAAAGTTGCCGATCACTCCTGTGCGTTTTGAGTGCTATTTCTATCCTTTAAGATGTGGTCCCCAGAATTTGACATAATAGTCCAGGTGAGGATAAGCCTAGTGTTTTATAAAGTTTCACCATACTTTCTGGATTCTGTCTCTCTTTATAAAACACAACAGCCTCAATGACTACCTCAATGACTTCCTTAAACACACACGCACATCTCCAACATCCACCCCCTCCCCTACCCACATGGAACAGTTTGTTCTTCCTTCCAAAGTGTATTGCTTCATAATTCTCTACATTAAATTTAATTCCCATGTATCTGTTGAAGTCCATGTCTTCTTCAGGTCTTTATCAGTTCACAGATCACAATATTTTCAAGTTTCATGTCATTAACAAATTTTGAAATTGCTATCAGATTCCCAAGTTTAGGTCTTTAAGACAGATCAAGAAAATCAGTAACCCTAACACCAATAATATGACGGTATGATTGTAATTGGTGCTGAGTTAGAGGAAGGAGGGAGCATTACTGAATCAAAAACCTGAAGGCCTGCAGCAGCAACCACAAGACAATCCTGGCTGTTGATCTTAAAACAGATAAGTCATCAAATCAGAAACCATTCTGATCAATACCATTCAGCTACTCATCATACCAATTCACTGAGAGGTGCTGTGTGGCACAGTAATAGTGTCTCTACCTTTAACTTAGAAGACCTGGGTACACGTTTCACCTCCTCTAGCGGTGTAGCATGACATGTGTCAGCAGTTGGTTTGAAAAAAAAATCTGCATGTTCACTGAGTAACTGGGTGATACAGGTATGAACCAGCAGTAATGCTGATTTCAGTATGGCAATCAAGGTATTTATAATCGGCTTTAATCCCTTTGGGTAGGGCAAACAAATAAAATCAAGCTAAGATTTCAAACCCAATCTCTTAGTAACTCTTTTCCTAAACATTCTTGTTTGAGGATTTATTTTGTTTCATTACTTTTAATATCACTAGAAATTCCAAATATTATTTGTTACATAAATGACCATGTTCCACTCTCACCTCACAGTTGCATTTGCATTGGTAGCAGTCGGAGCAAGTTAATTAGGTTAATTCTGGAGGGATTTAACAGTGCAAACACTGAGTGGATGTTTTTCCTTCATGAGAAAATCTAGAAGTAGGAGTCACAATTTCAAATAAGGCTTCATTTAAGATGGAGCCGAGGGGGAATTTCATCTCTCACAAGTTTGAAATTCTCTACCACATTGAATATATTAAGTAGTGTTTTAGACAATCTTTTGAACTGCAAAGAAGTCTAAAGTTATGAGTAGCAGATAGGAAAGTAAGTTTAAGATCAGCCATGATATTCTCAAAAGATCAGATCAGCCATGATATTATCAAAAGATGGAGCTGGCTTGAGGGGCTCAATAGCTAATTGTTGCTCCTGTACCTATGTTCTTGCATGAAGGTTTTGATCTTATCCAAGTCATTTTAATGTTAACCCGTCATTATCAACCTCTTTGCTGCTTACTTTGTTTAACTCTTACCCGAGATGTGGAGTTGCCGGTGTTGGACTGGGATGGACAAAGCGCTCCGAAAGCTATTACTTCCAAATACACTGTTGGACTTTAACCTGGTGTGTGTGACTTTTAAATTTATCTCTTATCCTATTTACACATTCTTCTCTATTAATTTGCCTTCATGACAGCTCTTACCCGTGTCACTTCTCGTTCAATATGACGCTGGTGTTCACTGATCTCTCCTCTTCTGACACATTTGTGACTGGATCTAATCATTTTTATTATGGACACATATGAGAAAATCATGACTGAAACAGGGAAGAAGAAACAGCAGAGAAATATACCGATAACATAGGATTTGTAGGCAATAGAGACTGATGCCTGTATCCAATCGATCTCACATGTGCCATACAAGCGATCTGTAATAGATCAAATGAACATTCATAATACCTATTGCAAGTTATTAATCAGGAATATTAGTGATTTCTTTTCTCATTCACAAATAATCTTTATCAAAACTCAGATACTGAAAAAATACTTTATGCAAGCAATTACTCTTGAACATCATGGAATTTTGAGTTATCGGTACTTATCAATTAATTCAAAAAGATGGGTGTAAGATTTTCTTTCTACAATAGTTACATAGGCACAACAGGCTGGAGGGATTCCTTCTGTGCTGAAACTATTCAATGGTTCTCTATATATCTAATAAGGAAAATGAGTGGACCTACTTACATTTTGGAGGTATATTAATTGCTAAAACAGCCAAAATAACAATTTTAAAACAGATTATTTCACTCTGTTATGTACAATAGGAAGGATGCTTATTTTCACTCTACTGGACAGATTGGGGTGGTCAAGGGCGTATTGGGACACGTTTAAAGCAGAGTGAGCTATTGCATTGAAATGAAGGGAGATTTTAAGACTTATTCTTATACTGGATGTGGGTGTCTCTGGCCAGGCCAGCATTTGTTGTGAATGAACCAATTGGCTGTTTTGGCTACTTCAGGGGACAGTTAAGAGTTGACGACATTGCTTTGGTCTGGAGTCACTTTTTAAAAATTCATTCACGGGATGTGTGCAGCACTGGCTAAGCCAGCTATCATTGCCCATCCCCAATTGCCCTGGGGGCTGTTAAGAATCAACCACAATGCTGTGGGTCTGTTGGTCTTTCTTTGTCTCTGTAGGCCAGACCAGGTAAGGATGGCAATTTTCTTTTCTAAAGGATATTAGTGAACAAGATGAGGTTTTATGATAATGAACGATGGTCTTGTGGTCATCATTTGACTTTTATTTCACATTTTAAAGCTTCAGATTGCTTTCAGGAGCCCCAGGAAATGTGACTTATTCCCCTAAACAGACACCTTCGTTCCTAGTCAAACTACCCAATATCTCACAACCAAAAGAATATCAATCCACAGAAGCAGACACAGAGACAAAGAAAAAACAACAGAACAGCAGGCTGAAAGATGCAGAAAATGGGTTCCATACAAAGAGATGCCAATATTGTGGTGATCAAATAGGATAAAGAGGGATTTGATGTTTTGATTTTTCGTAAGCAACACATTTATAGTGTTTCAAAATCATGTGTAGGCTATGCATTTTCAGCACAAAAATTACTTTGCGCTTCTGCATATTTTTTAGCTTTTAGTCCCAATCTTTTTCATTCCAGAATCCAAGACACCATTCTGCAATGGAACTAACAACACAAGTAATCATTACAGCCTTGCTCTGGAGGGGAAAGTGCAATCGCTCAGTTTTGCATTTCAAGTGCTTTAATCTGTAATGCTGAAAAACATCTTTCCTCCAGCAGCTCCTGAGACACTGTGTTAGGAAGCTGGAGCTAGAGCTGGATGCCCTCAGGATCATCCAAAATGCTGAGCGTTTCACAGATAAGAGTTTTAGTGAGATGGTCACAACTAAGGTGCAGGCAGAGAGTAGCTGGGTGACCACCAGGAAAGGTAAAGGGAGTAGGCAGAGAGTACAGGAATCCCCTGTGGCTATTCCCTTTGAAAACAAGTATTCTGTTTTGATATTCTGTTGGGAGGGTGACTGCTCGGGGAAAGCAGCAGTAGCCAGGCTGTGGTACTACGACTGGCTCTGGGGCACAGCGGGAAAGAGTAAAGGTAAACAGGACCTTAGAGAGGAGACTCAGTAGTTAGGGGGACAGATAGGAGATTCTGTGGCAGCAAACAGGAATCCAGATGGTGTGTTGCTTTCCAGTAGCCAGGGTCCAGGATGTCTCAGAACGGCTGCAGAACATTCCCAATGAGGAGGGCGAGCAGCCAGAAGACATTGTGCACATTGGCACAAATAACATCAGTTGAAATAGGGATGAGGTCCCTCAGATGGACTATAGAGAGCTGGAAAAATGTTGAAAACCAGGGCCTCGATGGTGGTAACTGCCAGATTATGTCCAGTTCCACGTGCTAATGAGGGTAAGAACAGGAGGAAATGGGAGATGTAAGTGTGGCTAAAGAATCAGTGTGGGCGGCGGGATTCAGACTTTTAGATCATTGGGATGTTTTCTGAGGCAGAGGTCACCTGTTTAAGAGGAATGGGTTGCACCTGAACTGGAAGGGGACCAATATCCTGGCAGGCAGATATGCTGGTGTTACAAGAGGGGTTAAGCTAGATTGGCAGGGAGGGGCAGCATCCTCAGCAGCAGGGAGGCAAGTGCAAGGCTCGAAGGAGATACAGTCGTCAGAAAAAACATGTTGAAGAGACAGGTCAGACTGGAATATGACAGAGAGCAAGGAAAGCCTGTTGTATTAAATTGCATTTATTTTGATGCAAGAAGGCTATCAGAAGGCTGTTGAACTCAGGGTGTGGATAGGTACTTTGGACTGGGATATTTTAGCCATTACAGAAAAATGGCTGAGGGAGGGACAGGACTGGCAGCTTTAGGTGGGATAGAGGTGGTGGAAAGAGAGGAGGGGGAGTTGCATTTTTGGTTAAGGCGAGTATCACAGCAGTAATCAGAGATGAAATAATTGAAGGCTTTGTGGGTGGATCTAAGAAATAAGAAGAGGGTGTTGATGTATTATAGGCCCCCAAATAGTCAATGGGAATTAGAGGAACAAATATGCAGGGAGACTGGGGAGACTTGCAGGAGCAATAGTGTTGTTGTAGGGAATTTTAATTTTCCTAATATTGACTGGGACTGCCATAGCATTATGGGCTTAGATGGGGTGAAATTTATTAAGTGTATTCAGGAAAGTTTCCTCAAGCAGTATGTAGAGGGGCCTACTTGGGAAGGGGCAAATCTTGATCTACTCTTGGGAGACTGGGCAAGGCCATTGTCTGAGGTGACATTGGGGGATATTTAAAATGGATATGGAGAGGGACAAAACAAATTCACAGGTTCAAGTTCGAAACTGGGGCAAGGTGAATCAGATTGGAGCTTGCAGGGGTTGATTGGAGTAGTTTGTTTGCAGGTAAAGGGACATCTGGCAAATCAGATGCCTTTAAAAGTGAGATAGCTAATGTTCAAGACCTATATGTTCCTGTGAGGGTGAAGGGCAAGGTTGATAGCAGTAGGGAATCCTGGATGACAAGAGATATTGGGGATTTGATCAGAAAAAAGGAAGCATGGCTCAGGTACAGGGAGCTGGGATCAATGGAACCCCTGGAAGCATCGAAGGAATACAGGAGTTTACTGAAGAAGGAAATCAGGAGGGTGAAAAGGGGGCACAAGGTACCTTTGGCTGAGAAGATTATGGTGAATCGAAACAGACTTTTGAAGTATATTAAAGGACAAAGATTAACTAGAGATAGGGAATAGGGGCCCTCAAGGACCAAAGTTGACAAGTACTTGTGGAACCACAGGGGATGGGCAAGGACCTCAATGAATATTTCTCTTCTATGTTTTCCGTGGAGGAAGAAATAAAGATTTGGGAACTTGGGGAAGTGAGTGGTGATATCTTAGGGACAGTCATATCATAGTAGAGAGATCTTGGATGTATTAGAATCTATGAAAGTGGATAATCTCCTGGTCTTGACCAGATATAACCAAGAACCCTGCAAGAATAAATTGCAGGAGCCCTGGTGGATATATTTGCATCATTGTTAGCCAAGGGTGAGGTCCTAGAAGACTGGAGGTAGCAAATGTTGTGGCCATATTCAAGGAGGACTGCAAAGAAAAAGGATATCTGTGATAGGTAACTTACTTGAGAAGATTCTGAGGGATAAGATATACATGCATTTGGAAAGACAGGATTTGATTAGGAATATTCAGCATGGCTTTGTGAGTGGGAGATCATGCCTCACAAATATGTTAGAGTTCTTTGATGAAGTGACCAGGAAGGTTGATGAGGGCAGGGCAGTAGATGTGATGTATATGGATTTCATTAAGACCTTTGATAAGGTTTCTCATGATAGGCTGCTCTGGAAGGTCAGGTTGCATGGAATCCATGGAGAGCTGGCAAATTGGATACACAATTGGCTTGATGGCAGGAAGCAGAGGATAATAGTGGAAGGATGCTTGTTGGACTGGAGGCCTGTGACTAGTGGTGTACCTTAAGGGTCAGTGCTGGGACCATTGCTGTTTGTTATCCATATCAATGATTTGGATATGAATGTACAAGGCATGGTTAGTAAGTTTGCAGGTGGCACCGTGGTCAGTGTGGAAGGTTATCAGAAGTTGCAGCAGAACCTTGATCAGATAGGGATGTGGGCTAAAGATTGGCAAATGGAGTTTAATATAGATAAGTGTGAGGTCTTGCACTTTGGAAAGTAAAATCAAGGTAAGAGTTTCATGGTGAATGATAGGGTTTTAAGGAGTGTAGTGGACCAGAGGGACCTTGGAGTTCAGGTGCATGGTTCTCTGAAAGTGGAGTCACAGGTAGATAGTGCAGTGAAGAATGCTTTTGGCACAGTGGCCTTCATCAGTCAGGGCATTGGATAAAGAATTTTGGAAATTATATTGCAGTTGTACAGGACATTGGTGAGGCTGCACTTGGAGTACAGTCAGTTTTGATATAACACGATAATCACATTCTTGTGCAATCTTGCATTATAAGAGAATCGTGCAATAGCTGTGCCATCTAAAGTAATGGAACCAAAAATTGAGTTATAGCCAATACAGGTAAGGATGGTTCGCATTCTGCAAATAACAGTCTAAAAATGTGTTATCGCAGAACTGAATATATTGTGTTCAGTTTTGTTCACCTTGCTATTGGAAGAATATTATTAAACTGGAAAGAGTGCAGAAGATATTTATAAGGATGTTGATAGGAATCAAGGGACTGAGTTATAGGAAGAGGTTGGACAAGCTGGGACTTTTTCCTTTAGAGCATAGCAGATTGAAGGGGGATCTTATAGAAATGTATAAGATTATGTCAGGCATGTTTAGGGTGAATTCACTTAGTCTTTTTCCCAGGGTTGGGAAGTTCAAGAGAAGAGGGCATCATTTTAAGATTAGAGGGGAAAGAATAAATGGGAATCTGAGAGGCAACTTTCTTACACAGAGGGTGGTACATACATGGAATGAGCTGCCAACTGAAGGGGTTGAGGGGGGTACATTAACAACATTTAAAAGACATTTGGACAATACAATTTAGATAGGAAAGGTTTAGAAGGATTTGAGCCAAGTGCAGGGAAATTGAGTTAGCGTGGATGGACATTTTGGTTGAAGAGCCTGTCTCCATGCTGTAGGAGTCTATGACTCTATCTCATGAATTTGTCAAATTCTGTCTCTATCATAACCTATTAATTAACACACCAAATTCATATATATACTTGTAATATTCTTACTGGTTTCCAACGTGGACTATGAAAGTTGTCGACATGCTGTCACGAGAACAGGCCAATAGAGGGATTAAGGGCAGCAAATGTTGTATCATTATTTAAAAAGGAAGCAAAGTGTAGACCAAAAAATGATGGGCTGGTCGAATGGGCTCAGTGATGGGCAAATTACTATGATCAATACTAAGAAGCACTGCCCAATTTTATCAGTTATTTGGATAGGCAAGGATTAACCTGGGATTATAGGCATAATTTTGTTAAGAAATGTCATGTCTCACGAAGTGAACTTAATTTCTGAGGAAGTAACAAGGAGGACTGATGAGGGCAGTGTAGTGGATGTTGTCTATATGGGTTTTAGTAAGGCATGGGACAAGCTGCTACAAGGCAGACTGGACAGAAAAATTAAAGCCCATGAGATACAGAGGAATGTAATGAGTTCAGTGACAAGAAACAAATGATAATGGTTGACTAACAGATGCTTTTGCAAATTGAAAGCGGTATCCAGTGGTGTTCTTGTTGGTGTTGGGTTTCTTGCTGTTTATGGTATATATTAATAATTTAGTCTTAGATGTGGGGGCATGATTGGGAAATTTGTAGATGCCATAAAAATTGGATAGACTAGGGTCGCTAGAGAGCAGAGAAGGTGGAGGAGTGACTTAATTGAGTTGTACAAATAACAGTGGATAGGATGGACTCATTTCCTTTACTGGAGAGGTAAATTACTAGGGTCATAGATGTAAATTAATTTTCGGAAAGATTAGAACTGGTATGAGGAAAAACCTTTTCACCAGAGAACTGTGATTATCTGGACGTGCTGCCCACTTTGATGATTTAGGCAGAAACCTTCAATTTCCTTTGGAAAGAATGTGGATCTGTGCTTGAAGTGTTGCAACCTGTAAAGTTATAGACTGGGTGTGGGAAAATGGGATTAGAATAAATAGCTAGTGTATTCAGCTGGAGCAATGGGCTAAATGGCCTCCTTTTGTCCTGTTATCTTTTAATGATTCAATGGTTCCAATATTATTAATAAGGTTTAATCTAGAACTGACAGCAGAGAGTTTAGGGTTAACATATTTCAGGAAATGTTAGGTATGCAAGCTCTCAAATGTCTCACTTTTTGTATAGAACATCTCAAGCTGCATGCCTACAATTTCCAATCATGTGTTTTCTGATGAAGTATAAAACCATCAAACTGGTTCTTACAACTTTACTTAAATGTACGGGAAAAAACAGCATCCTTTTTTGATAATGGAAGCATTATAAAAGTTGCAAACAAATTACAAACATTGATCTTTTCCACATTGAAAGAGTAACAACACTTTAAAATTGCTTTGGGAGGTTGTGGTCGGTAACTCCAAGTCTTTCTTTTGTGTTTTTACCACATTAATCTGGCTCTTAATCATTGCAGATTTATGATCAGTGTGCCGAAGTAAAATAGAAGTTGGCCTCAGTCAATGGTCAAGTGGGAAATTTTGTTTTGGATGCTACAATAAACTGAAAGCAGAAATGAGAAATGAAGTGCTTGTCTCACGTTGAAGGTACTTTACGGCTGACAACAAAACAGTTATGTCCAACCCCAGCGGCTTTAGATTATCAGTTACATAGCAGTAATTGCATCACCAACACTTCATCCTGTGAGCATGCACTTATTTTTCGTTTTCATTTTCTTTAAGTGCCAACTGTTCCTACTTGTCCAGCTGAATAAACCAGACAACACAACAGTGTTACTCAGGTAACATCATCCAATTGTCCCAAACTGTCAGCCCACCACAGGTTTGCAGTTGTCATTAACGCAGAATCAGATAAAAGTTTTGAGTTAACAACAAGTTTAGTGCACAATGCCAGTTGTAGCAGAGGATAATCTCAGAAGTCAAAATCAAGCTCAAGAGAAAAGAATGTGTGTGGAGTTTGCATGTTCTCCCTGTGTCTGCATGGGTTTCCTTTAGGTGCTCTGGTTTCCTCCTACAATCCAAAGATGTACAGGTTAGGTGAATTGGCCATGCTAAATTGCCCATAGTATTCAGGGATTCTAGGTTAGGTGCATTAGTTAGGGGTAAATGTAGAGTAGTAGGGTAATTGGGTCTGGGTGGGTTACTGTTCAGAGGGTCAGTGTGGACTTGTTGGGCCAAATGGCCTGTTTCCACGCTATAGGGATTCTATGATTCTATGAATAGTAATTGAATTTGAGTTTATGATGATTATTCTGTACTGGCACTCCAAATAAGACGCTATACCGAAAAAGTTGTGAAGGTCTAAGGAACAACAGTGTAAATGTAATTCTCCAAGTGGCTGTATGGCAGTGTAACTTCTTCTGGAAACCAGTGGTTATGGAATTTTGTTCATGGAGAAAAAAAGACAAAATGTAAAGAAACAAAGTGGAAAAAAGAAAAATAGCAAAATAGAACAAAATAAAAGAAAATGGTTTAAAAACATAACATTTCTTCCTATGCATTCTAAATACATGGATTTTCTTTCATCAATCTTTGATGGTTTAAGAGTGTAGTTGGCAAGACTAAATTTTGCTGTCCCTCCCCAACTGTCCTTGAAACATATTGCCTTGTTGGGTTATTTCAGAGAACAGTTAAGAGACAATCAGATTTCTGTGCATCTGGAGTCTCACGTAGATCAGACCAGGTAGGGATAGTAGTTTCCTTTCCTATAGGACATTAATTTTTAACAATTGAAACTAGTTTCATTGTCACCATTACCCAAGGCTGCCTTTCAATTCCTGATTTATTTTATTATTTGAACTTAAATCTCACCAGCTACCATGGTGGGGCTGTAACTCATGTTGCCAGGGCATTAACCTGAGTCTCAAGATTCCTGATCTAATGACGTGCCACTACACCAATATTAATGACACAGTACTAAGGCCACTTTGAGTCTGTAATCATAGTCAATTGTAATATTTATTTTCCTTTTTAATAATTTAATTTTACATTAAAAATTGAAGCACAGAATTCCCTTTCTGACGTAATTATGCAACACAAAATCTGTTTCTTTCTACATTTGAAGTTACTATCAAAAGATAACTTCAATTTACAACAAGTTACTTAATGATTCACATCCAAAATCTGGCAGCCCCAGGACTGAGCCCACACTGGATTTTCCTGGATTTTGGATGATCTTGCCAGTGGAACAGACAACGTTGTGCCTGGAGAGTAGGCGAAGATAGATCTTAAACAGTACAATGCACTCAAACTAGAGCTTGTAAATTAGAATACCACACCACCTGTCAGAAAAAGGATACTGGACCTCCCTTCTAACAATATAACTAGCTATATATTTCAATTTATTACATCAAAGTTGTAAAACTTAGGACCCATGTGAAAACCCATATTTTTGCTCCAATTATCAAAAATTCTAATGATTGCAGGAGCTTGTTGAAACTGTTGGTTTTCTGAATAGATGTATGTATGGGGTGATTATGGACAGATAAACAAATGGTTGAATCATATTTCTGGCACTCTGAGCTCTTAAGAGTAAAATATCTGTTTTTCAGATCATTTTGATTTTTGGACAGTCGAATTTTGGGTAACGAAAGTCCTATGGGACATGTGAAGGTTGTAAGGATAGGGAATATATTCAAGACAGAGATTGATAGCTTTGTCGAAATCTGGAATCAAGGGAATAGTGAGTGAAGATGGAGTTAAGGTAGAAGATTGGCCAACATCACGCTGAATGGTGGAACAGGACTGAAGGAATAAGTGACATGCTCCAACTCCTATTGCTAATGTATTTACATGAAGTGGGAAATTACTTTGCCCCATTATTCATTTCCTGGTGGGGTGGTATTTAATGTCTGTCTTTTTGTGAAGTTTTATTAAAATCTTTTGGCAAAGAATACCAGTGCCGGGAAGGGGAACTTTTTTTTTCTTTACTGCGTCAAATTACTCCTAAGCCAATTCCAGATCATATAATTGTTTAAATATATCCCGGGGATAAACCAGATTGACTATAGATCAGAAATTATAATACAGTAAAATTCCTATTTGAGTGTCATGTTTTGTGGCACAGCGTAGAACTGTGAAGACACACAGATGCCACAAATACTTATCTTCTAGAGCACATTATTTGAGTGGCCATATCCTACACAATAATGAATTTGCAGAACATAGGGGTCATTGTAACAATAACAACCTGCATTTGATATAGTGCTGTTAATATGGAAAGCACTTCACAGAAGAGTAAGATAAACAAAGGAAAAAGAGACTAATCCTTCGCATAATTGATTGAAAATACTTTTGAAAAATAAGTTGATCATAAAAATTTGTGCTATTAATTGTATTTAATATACTTCTTTACAGAATCCTCTTGGGTGTCAGTTTACTCCTCTGACAGGAAATAACTTCCCAAAATATATATGTCTTTTGTCAGTATTAGCTGCAAAATGAGTTAAATACTGAAATAGAGCAGAATTCAGTGAGGTGTGTCACAGATATCAGCAAACTACTCCATACTGTGACATTATATAATATTTATGGCACAGAAATAATCAATTTGGCTCAAAAGATTCAGCCCACTGTTCAGGATCCACATTAATATTTTTCATTTGCACAACATCTCTTTCTGTACTCTTCACCCTTATGTGTTATCAAGTTTCAACTTAAACGTATCCATGCTATTCATTTCAATTATAGCCTGGGAGTGTGAGAACTACATTCCAATCACTCTCTGGGTAAAGAGTACCACTGGTCAAGTTATCATGCAATGCTGGAAAATGGGCTTCCTTAGTGCTCCCTCAGAGCAAATCTCTTAGTTAATACTGAATTGTTGGGAAGTTGGTACCGTTGACACATCAAATGGGAACCACAATCAGGCTGACTTCATGGAATTCAATCTTTATAGCAGAGAAAATAAGAGCTCAGCATTTTACCCTTATTGGTTTAGATTCAAATGTAAGTGTAGGAAGTAAAAGACGACTTTAATTTTATCATTCATATTATTTCCTGAAATGCTTCTATCCATCCCAGCAGTTAAAGGTATGTCTTTATAAAATAAAACTCTGGAACTTCAGTCTTATCTTTTTCCTAACTTGTATTCGCAATTAATTTCTAAAACTCATTTGCTTAGAAGTTGTCTTGGGTAAAAGAACAGGAACTATGTATCCCTTCAGCTGACTGTTTCACCATCAGCTGGATATTTGGTATCATTGAAGTGAATGGAGCTGAATATGGGTGCGAAGTATAACAGGCAACTGAAGCAATTCAGTGATTAGGTCAGTTTTGGGATATTGTGTGCAATTCTGGTCTCCCTGCAGTAGAAAGGATGTTGTGAAACTTGAAAGGGTTCAGAAAAGATTTACAAGGATGTTGCCAGGGTTGGAGGAGCTGAATAAACTGGGGCCATTTTCCCTGGAGTGTTGTAGGTTGAGGGGTGACTTTATAGAAGTTTATAAAATTCTGAGTGGCATGAATAGAGTAAATAGACAAGTTCTTATCCCTGGGGTGAGGGAGTCCAGAACAAGAGGGCATAGGTTTAGGGTGAGAGGGGAAAGATATAAAAGGGACCTAAGGGACAACTTTTTCACACAGAGGGTGAGATATGTATAGAATGAGCTGCCAGAGGAAGTGGTGGAGGCTATTACAATTACAGCATTTAAAAGGCATCTGGATGGGTATATGCCTAGGAATGGTTTAGAGGGATGCGGGCCAAGTGCTGGCAACTGGGACTAGATTAGGTTAGGATATCTGGTCAGCATGGACGAGTTGGACCAAAGGGTCTGTTTCTATGCTGGATGTCTCTATGACTCTACCTAGATTTCTGATCAACAAAGCTGTTAAGGGTTAGAGGGGCAAATGGAAAAGTGGAATTGAGATCACAGTCAGGTCAGTCATGATGATGCTGAGTGGCAGAGCAGGCTCATAATGCCAAACAGCCTATTCTTGCTCTGAAGTCCTTTGTTCCTAACATGCCTGTACAAAAAGATTCATATGGTTTTAGGTAAAGAATTTCAGGATGTTGATACATCAACAACATAATTGCCTTTTCACAATAAGAAAGTAAAACACAAACAAAACTATGTACACAAAAATTGCCTGTGCACGTGAGCACTATATTTTCAAGAATAAATTCCAATGGGGTACAAATGCAAATAGTTGTACTGTGAACAAGCATCATGTTATCTTAACATAGCATAACATTGCACCCCCACTGTTCTCACCTGCGTAACTGCCCCATCCTAGAAGAGGTGTTGCAGACCAGAAAAGAGCTGCCAGCCACACAATAGACAAGGCCAGTATAACATTAGATTTGTTAATCCTGTAAACTGTAGAGAGACCAGAAAACAATTTCCTGTCAGATTAGATTACTTACAGTGTGGAAACAGGCCCTTCAGCCCAACAAGTCCAGACCGACCCTCCGAAGAGCAACCCACCCAGAACCATTCCCCCACATTTACTCCTTCACCTAACACTATGGGCAATTTAGCATGGCCAATTAACCTAGCCTGCACATTTTTGGACTGTGGAAGAAAACCGGAGCACTCGGAGAAAACCCACGCAGACACGGGGAGAATGTGCAAACTCCACACAGACAGATGCCTGAGGTGGGTCTCTGGCACTGTGAGGCAGCAGTGCTAACCACTGTGCTACCGTGCCGCCCAGATGTCTGCATCTGCTGTAGCAATACTTTGGCAAGTAGTTCAATATCCTGGAGCAAGATTATGTTGTTAGATAATATTGCTACTTTGAATTTGCTGAATTTAAAATTTCACCAAATGTTCTTGTTCATCTTAGAAAATTTCTTTGAAATTCTCTGTTTCAATTTGATATGTTATTTAAAATAATTTAATGTACTACCAACTAGAATTCACACTACGTCTGCAAGGTAAAGATTATCAGAAGTAGCTCTCGTATATATCACGCTATTCTGATGATTCTAGGTGCTACTATGGACATTTAACAGTTAATATTAGACTAGGTAATGCTGTTTAGTGGAGGCACTGAAGGATTTACCTTGATGCGGTTTGCAGCCTTTAATGTATCTGATGATGCTGATGGCTGTCAAAGTGTTAATACTGCTCAGACCAAACAGCAGAGTCAAAATCCCATCCACCTAAAGGACACAGAAACTTGTCAGTCCACAACACACAAGCTAAACACTTCCAGGAAACTTTGCAACCACTAAATCCCAGAGTAGCAGTTTGACAAATGCCAAAACACTAACTCAGTTTCACAAATAAATACTTTATTCAAGGTTGCTTTCCATGATGGAAAATCTATGCCAGCACAAACGGTTTAAAATTGCTTTGCAAAGTTACATCGATACTTTTTCAATATGACTACAGGCTATATTTAACAAATCAGACAATTCTTGTGGAATTGTACTGATGCAAAAACAAGTTTGATGTAAAAGAAATGTACTTTCTTATTGCATTTCAAAGTAGGGCTGTAAAACACCTAGGTTTATCACCACTGTTAATGTTCCATTTTCCAAACCAATGTATATGTATATGTTATTTATAGAGTTGTTACGTAGGCCTATAATGTTTCTAAACAAACTGGCATGCATACTATCGGCAAAAAGATTGCAATTGCTATCACAAAATCTAAACGTTACTCAGGTTTTAGCTCTTGTCAAAGCAATGTCTTCCTGATATAGTAAGAATCTTTGTAATCAACCTTTATTGTATCATTAGTACTAGCTGCCAATTAGAACAGACTTTAAATTCTCGATTCATGCATCATGCACACCATTTTCATATTTGGAAGCATATGTGTTGATTATCAACACTTTTACCCTGAAAAAATGGACACGGTCTTTGTTTCAACTTTTTATACATTGTTTTCACCATAATGACCAATGAAAATGTTGAATTTTGTTCAATCAGGTGCAACTGGAGCTTAATTCTGTACTATTTCATAATTATCAACAAATCACTTCTCGGGTTCTGAAAAACTCATTTTATGTCTGTGAAGTCTTAGTTCCTCAGAGGAACGTGCATATTTTTTTAAAACTAGTAAGTTTTTTTACTAATCTCATATGCATGTTCCAGACTTTAGTTTGCTTTCTGTCAAGTAATTATGCTTCAGTTCTAATCTGAGCCTTGTATTTCTTGGTTTACTATCTGGGAATTCCTTCACCTGAATGCCTCTTCAGATTGCTTGATGACTTCATATCTTCAGAACTCCACAGAACTCCAGTAGAAAGTGCCAGACTCAAAGCCATGCCAAAATAAAGTAGATTGACATTCAAGGGCTTGCTAAGTCTTTGCAGGATGCTTTTTTAAGATCAACAACACTGACCTCAAAACCTGGGTCAACTTCTCTGTTTTCTTGTAATTGTATGAATACTATACATAATTTCAATGAGAATATAAAGAAATACAGTTCATAGCACATTTATAATTTAACTCTAAGAATTTAAATTATTAACTCACTTCACAAGTCCAAATAGATGTGATGATAAACTTATCATCTTGGAAAATATTGAATATTTCAATTATGCCCCGTGAGTATCCAAAAATTGAAATGCTGGCATCTGATATTGCAAGATTGAATGTCAGATAATCTTGAGGTTCAAGTGCCAGTCTTCGATTGTACATGATGGAGATGACAATTCCATTCCCAATCCAGGACAACCAGCCTGAGAGGAAACCAAGGAGTAGTTAAATATTTCTATTTAAGTCGATGATCTAATGCATTATTTTTCCAAACGAGAAAGAAGCCGAAATTTCAAAATACATTTTGTATGTCAGATGTAATTACTTTCCGAACTAAGTTGTCATTTTTCATTTATAAAGAGAATTTGGAATTTTATGGTAGTCAGTTCACTCCATAAACAGTGCCAAAACTATTAGAATGACAGCTGCAGCTGGATACAGAATATTGTAGTGCGTCAATATGTCCAAAATAAATTGTTCTAGCATCTTATTAAATTATGCACTTATTGCCAAATTTATATTTTTTAAGAATTTGTTTAATTTAATATTTGCAGAAGATGATTCATTCAAGAGAAAAGAAAAATGGTGTCTTAAGTACAAAGTGTTTACAAGAATGGTCCCAGGTTTCTCTAAATCTTTTACAGATTGAGATTTTCTTCTCAACTTTTTCTGCAAGAGTGATGGGAAAATTACAGAATTATTTTGGAGCCAACACTTTAAATATAAACAGCAATAATCTACAAACTAATTCATGAAGTTTAAAATGTAAACACGAACATTTATAAATAACACCATTGACCCTCAGTTTTAATCATGTCGTATTTTACAACCTCTTCGACTTAAATATATTTGTACAGCATGCACTAGTTAAACCTGAAAACTTGTTTGCAACTAATTTTCCACCAAAAGGATGTTGGTGGAAGGACACTGGGCTTGATAATACAGTAAAGGAGAGAAAATAGACGCAACACTCAGATTATTTCACTTTTCACATTTTAAAATGTAATCTATATCAGTATGCTTCCTTAAAATAATAGGATGGATCACCTTTGCTGTTGACCACACATGACAAAAAGATAAGAGTTTGGTATCAGGCCACTATGTATGAAAGAACCTTCGCATTGTAGCTTCAGCTATAGTTGGACAATCACATATACCAAAGGGCAATCATGAATACCTTATGTACTAAAGGTATATACTAAATATATATCAGGTATATATATCAGATATACCAAAGCAATATCACTTCCATGTGTAGTTGCTCTTACTGACCTCAGTGTTTTTGTTTTATCATACTTAATTTTGCCCTACTTTGCTTAATTCAGTAATTCAAATGCACAATTGTTTCAAGTATCTACCATTTTCATTAAGGGGGTTTCAAGTGACTTAGAGGTAGTTTGACAATTATATTTTAAAAGCAATTAACTGTGCACTGAAGACCAGTCAACTTGAACTGCACTATGTTATTTCAACATATTTTTGCTTCTGCGGGATTTCTTTACACTAGCATCTAACTGCTGAAATTAAAGTTATGAGTTTGAATTTAATAATAATGAAATAAGCCTAGATTCACAAAACAAAGTAAGAATAGCAATTTATATTACAAAGTTTTATAAAATAACAAATTGAAAACAACCACTTTTCCTTTAGTAGAGATACGACCATAAAGCACCACGTGATGGCATTCTAAATGATCTCAATTTGCTTTCACAAAGAAAATAAATTTGGTGTGTTATTTTGACTGTACCACCATAATACTTCTAAAGTTGTGAACCATGGCCTTACTTCAGAAGGCGACATATTCTGAGCTCCACATTTCAACAACTCTAGAAATATGTGCATTTGCTGGAAGATGATGACCCTTTTTAAAGCAGTTTGTGGGACCTTTACTTTTCTATAACAAATTGATGTTAGCGATGAAATCGTGCCAAATGAGCAAGATGGAATTCAAATAACATCTGACATTGGATATTAAACATAAGGCCAGATACCCAATTATCAAGCTGTCAATTATGTTTCCTATGACTAAAATAAAATGTCATAACTCACAGATACACTGAAAACATAATATTATGTAGTAGCCTACTATAAATTACATGTTAATATCATGGATAAAATCATTTTCACTTATTTTGTCGCAGAATAATCACACTGTTCTCAACTCTTAAATAGCTAATCATCCTGAGGCTCTTTGCTATTATTCTCCACAACAGCAGCAAGGCTGCCCTTTGAAAAAATACTGACTACATATAATGCACAAATAATGAATGCTTCTGATAAGGATTAAGAAGTTAAATGCTACAGTTTAGTACTGGTTTAAGTTAAAAATGTGTGAAATCTTCATAAATCATATTAGGGAGCAGTTGAAGTAGATGCTTTCCAGTCTGGGCATCTCACTTTCAGGAAGGATGTGAAAGCCTCAGAGGTAGTGAGAGATTTATTAGAATGGGATTCAGGACTTCGGCGAACTGCGGCAGCTGGAGAAACAGGTTGTTTTTCGTATAGCACTGAAGATATATGTCAGATTTGGCTGAGATGTTAAAAATCATGAAGGATGTTGATGGGAGAAATTGTTTCCAGTAGCATAAATATTGGCAACAGAGGTTTAAGATAATTGCCAAAAGAACCAGAAGTAACATAGAGGGGGGGAAAAAAAGTCATGTAGTATATACTGCCTGAAAGGACAGTGAAAGCCGATTAAATGACTTTCAAAATGATATTGGATAACCAATTGAAGGGGGAGAGTTTACAGGGCTATGAAGAGAGCACGGGATGAAGTTTATTTTGATATCACTTTCAATTAGCTGTCACAGGTATGATGGGTCAAATGGCCTGGTGCTGTGCATTATTATTCAATGGTAAGTTGATTGGTCAGGTTCTGTTTCCACATTTTATACCAATTGAAAACTCTTTATGAATTACAAGATCGGTAATCTCTTCCCAGTATCTCTCACTATAAATATATAATTTTCATGATGGAAATCAAGGCTCATAGAAATATTACAGCACAGAAGGCCACTCAGCCCATCATGTTTGCACTGGCTCTCTGAATGAGAAATTTACCCAGTTCTACCCTCACTTTCTCTGCATAATCCTGCAAATTCCTCCTTTTCAGATAATAATCCAATTTTATTCAACATCATTTGTTTCCATCATGTTCCCAGTCAGTTCATTCCAGATCTTATCCACATTCAGGGTGAAAAGGTTTCACTTCATATCTCCATTGTTTATTTTTGCCAACAGTCTGAAATCTGAGTCTCTCATCCTTAATTCTAGCAGTTTTCTATAAATGTCCTGACCCCTTAGGATATTGAATATTTTTATCAAATCTCCTCTCAATCATTTTTTCTCTAAAAAGAATAAACTCAATACCTTCAATCTATCTACATTACTGAAGTTACTTATTGTTGAGTGGGCGGCACAGTGGCACAGTGGTTAGCACTGCTGCCTCACAGCGCCAGAGTCACGGGTTCAATTCCCGCCTCAGGCAACTGACTGTGTGGAGTTTGCACGTTCTCCCCGTGTCTGCGTGGGTTTCCTCCGGGTGCTCCGGTTTCCAAAGATGTGCAGGTCAGGTGAATTGGCCATGCTAAATTGCCCGTAGTGTTAGGTAAGGGGTAGATGTAGATGTAGGGGTATGGGTGGGTTACACTTCGGCAGGGCGGTGTGGACTTGTTGGGCCAAAGGGCCTGTTTCCACACTGTAAGTAATCTAATCTAATCCTGTGAATCATTTCTACCTTCATCTCTGATGGCTTTACATCTTTTTTAAGGTGCGCAGGACAGAACACAACATTCCAGTTGAGGCTAAATCAGTATTTCATACAAGTTTAATATAACTTTATTGCTCTTGCTTTTTCTTCTCATACCTATTGGCTTATGAGACTGACAAGGTTATGCTTACATTTATTTACATTGCTAGCTTTTCATGCAGTAATCATAATTGGCTGATCAAGTAGTTTCCCACTCTTATTTCCTGCCATAGGCATATCAAACAGATGTACAGTTTGATCACATTATGAAAACACCTTCCAAGTTCCAAGGAATTAAACTGAAACCCAGAGTTTCTTACTCAAAGACAGGAATGCCATTACCACACAATTAGACCTCCTCTCTGGTATGCTATGCCCCATGTTAATAAAGCTTAGTACACTGTGTGCTGTCAACCATCAACTGACCTATGTCTCCAATGAAATAATTAAATATGATTTGCCAAATTCATGTTAACTTTATTGAATTAACACACATTTACCTTAGTGATCCTTGATTTTGTTCCACTTATTGCTTCTGGAAGTCACCACACCAACAATGTTAAACAGACTGACTTATTAACTCAAAATAAATACAATTAGAATGAAGAGCTGTGTTAAAGTAATCAATAGGTGACAAAACAAAACGTAAGCTATCCTTTCATGGGATGTGTGCATTGCTGGCCATGCCAGCATTTGCTGGTCATCACTAAAGTACCTTGAGAAGGCAATGTTGAACTACCTTTTTAAGCCTTTCTCGTCCATGTGATTTATGCATGCCCACCGCACTGTGAGGGAGGGCATTCCAAATGTAGTTCTAGAATAGTGCGGCTTGGAAGCAAACTTACAGTTGGTAGTGTTTCCAAGCATCTGTTGTCCCTATCCTTCTAGATGTTTAGAAGTTTTTGTCTTTATAAGAACCTAGCAAAGGATTCTTAGTGAGTTGCTGCAGTTCATCTTGAAGATGGCACACACTGCTGGTACTATCTGTCCATGATGGAGGGAATAGATTTTGAAGGTGATGAATGGGGTGCCGATCAAGTGGGCTGCTTTATCCTGGATGGTATTGAGCTTTGTTGATTTGATTTATTTCATTAGATGTGATTTATTATTGTCACATGGACTGAGATATAGTGAAAAGTATTGTTTAGTGTACCAGCTAGATAAATCATATCTGACATAAGTACATCATGGGAATAGAACATAATCCTAAATATAGTGTTAAAGCTACAGAGAAGGCGCAGAGAAAGATTATCTCTAACATATGACATCCATAAAAGTGAAATATGGATTGCGAAACATGGTGGTATTGTGTGGAACTAAAGTGTTACAGAGAAGGATCCAAGAGTAACCAGAACTAAAAGAAAAAAAAACTGCAATGGTGCAAAACCAGTACAGTAGCTCAATGGGAGGGAGAAACAGAAAAACCCTTAGTAGCAATGTATCCTAGGAGTAGGGTTGTTCATCAAAGGCAGAGCAACACACCAAACATCAATTCAGAGAATAGAAACAACGCTATCACCTCGAGGCTAGTTAGAGAGGCAGGAAAGCCTGTGACAGGTGTACCTGCAGATGACAGGACTTTGCCAAGTAACAAACGGCCTCAAGGCTGCATGAAAAGACCAATGTATCAGATTAGTATTCTGCTTTGCCCACTCAGTGCCATTGTGTATGATGTGTTGACCAGATAAGGATGGATGAGATTTCATCTTCTTACATCAAGTCCTGAAGGCCTTTGATATATATACTTCAGTGTCCAAAAAATGTAATCATTGAATGGGATAGATTTTACATTTGGAGCCAGAGAGTAAAGGAGGTCATTAATCCTTCCTGATTAACAGGCAATTGTGTAGATGACAATTTGAGGGGGATGTTAGCATATAGTTGTTAGTGTGATGGATGATGCATTGCTGGAGTCTTTACAGTCAAATGAGGACTTAATGCTCACAAGGCAGTACAGTTTATGAGACAGCCTGAGAATACCAGCCCAGAATGTTTGTTGATGAAGCTGAGCAACAAGGTTTGGAGTTGAGAGCAGAGGTAGCAGTCAACTTTCAGGGAGAACAAAAACATAGCATATCAAAGAATATAGCATTGTCAGGGAGGATGGTAGGCACACATCTCTAGTAACCCTAAATTGAGACAATACTTCGAACAACAAAAACATTTCTTGCTCATTGACGATTTATGAATGAATGAAAATTTGGGGATACCTAAACACTACAAAGATTTACTCCAAATATTGCATTATAAGGTAAAGGTAAAGTCACCATAGTCCCAGAGGGAACTGCTTGGACTGGTCTCTTAGAGAGCAATGGTTTGCAAGACAGTGATGTCAACAATGCAGGCTCGATTGACATACTCACTGAGGTTAGAACAAAGGTCTTACCTTCTCAATCTCAGTGCTCACCTGAGGTGTGGTGACCCTCAGGTTAAACTACCATAAGTTATCTCTCTCTCTAATGAGAAAGCCACCCTATAGCCCTCTGAGACAATATTTACCTAAATATTGCATTAAGATCATATAAAAATATCAAAATGCTGAACAAGACCAAACAGCTAGTTTATGGTCAGGAATTACTTAATCCATTGAAAACATTGTAACAAACTGCAGAACCTTATTGATGTTGACATTTCCATCAAGACTATCAAGAGAAAAGGACTTGCTTGGTTTAAGGAGAAAGGCCATATCCTCATAACCAATAGTACTGAACTTTGGATTGTGACAAATTGTCTCAGTATAATAACAGACATAGTAATAAAATCATCCAAAATATTGCAAATGTGGGAAGTGGTGGAGAAACTCAGCAAGTCTATTAGCATCTGTGGAGAGAGAAACAGATTTAATATTTCAAGTGTAGTGCGACTATTCTTCAGCTATGTGGATACTTGCACAAATGCACAATTTATTGAATTTGCCAACTATGGATTGATTCATGCAACGAGTCCACTTTACTGTCCACAAGTGAAGCAGTGAAAGGTTCTGGATGTACAAAGTTAAAAATCACACATCATCAAGTTATAGTGCAACAGGTTTAATTGGAAGCACTAGCTTCTGGAGCACTGCTCGTTCATCAGGTGGTTGTGGAGTATAAGATTGTAAGACACAGAATTTATAGCAAAAGTTTACAGTGTGATGCAACTGAAATTATATATTGAAAAAGACCTGGATTGCTTGTTAAGACTCTCATCTGTTAGAATGTTAGCCGGAAAGTGAAAGGTGTCAGAACCAAATAAGAACTCCTGGTGAAGAACAATGATACTGATTTAGCTCAAGTGAGTCACAGTTCATTACCACTGTGAAATGGGTTACCTCGAGTGGAATTATTAATGGGGAGAAGACCACAAACACAACTTCCATAACTGTTAAAAAACATTTACAGCTCATATTACCACGGAAGGCTATGACAGAATGACACAATGTAAAGAAATCTAAAGAGAGAAACAAAGAGCTTTGTCATTGTCACTGAGCAAGAAAATTGATAGTTCTTCAGCGAGGACAGGTATATGGATCTGGGACTAACAGCTGGAGGAGTATTTGCTGAGAAAACACAAAAATTAAGAACATACCTGGTGGACACCTCAAAGGTACCATCAGTAAAAAATGAAGAGCCCTAGTATCCTTAAGGACCATAACAATATGACTGTACTACATTAATTTTGATGAAGACACAAGATCCATGAACATTCATTAAATACTTAAGGAATTTGAAAGCTAAGAAAAAATATACAAGCAGTAGAAGGCTGACGTACAAAACTATCAACCTCAGAAACAAATTTGAAGAGGTTCAAGGAGAGTTGTCTATCCAACACGTTTCAGGCATAAGCCCTCCTGATGAAGGGCTGATACCTGAAACCTGGACTCTCCTGCTCCTCAGATGCTGCCTGACCAGCTGTGCCTTTCCAGCACCACACTCTTCTACATTACTGCTGGTACGGTGATAAAGGGAAGGACTTCACAATGAACAGCAGCCAGAGTTAAATAATGAAAAATGAGAATGTGGAATTTTGATCATTTGTGATTTGCGACTGAGATACATTTGTACAGAATTAAAAGAGATGAAATGGTGTGGAATGAAGTTTGTGATGGTATTTAAATTGGCCTGTAAGGAAAGAATGGATAGCTTAAATAAACCTTCTTGACCATAATTTTTTCATATACTTATTTTTAGAGATTCCATTCTTTAGTCTAATTTAATTCACAGCTTTGGAAATGCACTACAGCATATTCTGTTGTTATAGAGATTGTTAAGTCTGTCAAAGTGCCTTGGGTCCTGATCGCATTCTTCAATTCTCTGAAACTGAAGCGTGTGAGTAAGAGTGAACTTTCTGCCGACAATAAGCGCATTCTTTTGTGTGAAAAAGACACACAAGCTCAAATTAGAAAAAATACAAACAGGAGATGTATGCCGAATGAAGGCTGCTTCTGTACTTGTACTTGTTTTAAGTACTCTTTTTATTTGTTTGAATATCTGTTGGCTTGAATTGCTGGAGTACAAGAAGCTCTTTCTCATATATAACCATAACCTACCAAGTATGGACGAATTCCAGGAGTGTGATAAGATTGAAGTTGAAACTTCCTTGCAGGTGCCAAAAGTTCAGCCCAACTCAGAGTGGAGATTATTCTTAGGTAAACATAAGTACCACAAAAATACTTTTCAAAAATGTGTTTTGTGTCTGCTTTTCAGAGAAAGCAGCAGTGTTGATTACTAACCCTTTCTGGAATCAGCTGCACAGAATTTTCTACCCATTGTAAAGTGATCTTTCAACGTACATAAACATTCTCTATATAAACTGTTTAGTAACTAAAATCTTCCATGTGTTGGAAGGAAGTATCAGTTATATCATTATTAAATCATACGTATGTGCTGGCACTCCTAAATATTTTGTGCATTTTCTGTCCCCTTCTTTTGATCTTCCTCTCATGAAGGCATTTTTGGCTCATGCTGCAATAAATTTCCATGTGTTCTAGAATTCTTCCAATCTGATTACTTTTCATGTTATTTTTATTCATTCCTGGGATATGAGCATTGATTGCATTGCCAAAAGGTATTACCCATCCCTAACTGCCCTTGAGACATAACAGAAAGTGTTGGCAGACTATTTGGCACTGGAAGACCAATCTTATCAGCAGCTTGATGTACTTTCAAACATCCCTGGAAAATAGCTTGGATCATGGATCATAGTTGAGAGCCATGACATCAATTGCAGCTCCATTTAAGCCCCTGCTTTTTTTTTGTTTCTGAAATGTGAAATTCATGAGCATAACCTTCGTTGTCCATCCCTAATTGCTTTTGAGAAGATAGTTGTGAGTGAGTTTCTTTCTTGAACTATGGAATTCATGTGTCAGCACATCTACAATATCATGTGGAAAAGAGCTCTAAGTTTTTGTCCCAGCAGCAGTGGAGTGATTTTGAGGAAAACTTGCAACAGTGCTGTTTCTCTTCATTTATTGGCCCTTGTCCCTCCAGGTAGTAGAGGATATGGGTTTGGAAGGTACTTTTGAATGTCTAGAAAGACTAAACATTAAATGAAGTAATCCTTTTCTTTAACTTGAATACCTTAACAATGCATTTTCAGTGAAAATAAGAATCTTAAATGATTTTAGACCGTTTTGCAATAAGTAATGAGTCTTTTGGCCATAATTTACTCTGGTAGGGCATCCAATGACATCAGAACTTATTGGTTAAAGAATGTTGTGTTGCAAATTGTTGAAAATATAAGCTGATCTCACAGCAAGAGAAACAGGGCACGTCAAATCAAAATGAACAAATCAAGTACTGGTCCATCTCCTTAGCTAATCAGATCTGAACTGAAGAATTAACTGTGCCAAGACGAAGAAAAAGCGTAAATTTGAAATTCAATGTATATTAAGATACAGAAAACAAAACAGAAGGAAAAAAAATTTGATTAAGAGAAATATAAAAGGATAGAAAGGAACATTATAAACAATGCTTTATTTAAAAAGTTAACCTTTTAAAAATCAAAACAGCAATTAAAATCTGAAGATATGCAACTCTACATTTGTAAGAATTAATTTAGTGCCAGCCTCATCTCATTGGAAATGGTACTTACACTGAAATAGATGAGATTTAACTTCCTATATGAGTTTAGTTCATATCTGCCAGATAAAAATATTGATGCCTTCAATGTGTTTTGTTAGTGAGGCAGACAGAAAGATGTCATTTCCATAACACTAATGTTGAGTGGCACAACTAAAATCTTCCAGGTGTTAGAAAGAAGCATCACAATGTATAATAAGTAGAAATGTAAAAGCCTTAGTATCCTTAAGGACCATTACAAGTATAGCTGTACTACTTCAGCTTTGAAGACAACACAGGAACCATGAATATTCTTTATATACATAAGGAATCTGAAAGAAATATACAAGCAATAGAAGGGAGATGTAAAAAAAATCAACCTCAGTCAGAAATCTGAAGGAGTTCAAAGACAGTTGTCCACCCAACATAGACTTTCCCTAAAATCTTCAAGACTTTGAGGATAGATGAGTAGATAACATAAAGAATGGAAACAAAGATTTGGGTGGAAATGTTGAGAAATCTGCAATTAAATGTTGAGCAACTAACAGCAGGAACCTGAAGGATCATGATGCAATGATGGCATGACGTCAGATGGCAGAGAGAGAGAGAGAGAGCTGAAGAGAGATAGCAATACTCTGAAACTTGTGTTTAATCATATAGCTAGCCTTTGTCTTATATTGATGTGCTTTTTGTGGATAAATAACAATGGGGGCTATTTACCTCCTCATTATTTAAACAGCAAGTTCTGCCTCAGTGATTTCTTTTCAGAAATAATACAGACTTGATGAGCCAAATGGCCTGCTTCCACATTGCAGGAATTCTATGAAAAATGTATCTATGAAGATTTGTTAATTAATAACAGCCAAAACATGCAATGCCACTGAAAAGCTGAATTTTTCATTTCCGTTATCAGAAAAAAGTCAAATTCTTATGAATATGACTGAAACTGATAAACACAGATAAGTCACAGGAGGCAGACAGCAGGAGATGGAAGCAATCAGGTATGTAACTGAGGAATAGAAAACACTGACCTTATTGTCCAGTATGGGGACAAACTTGGGGGCTCATCCTCAGATTGAAGGTTTGTGAAGATTTAAACGGAACTGGATGGTTTGTCCAGATTTGTCAGTGCAACCTGCACAGTGAAAGTCATTTGGGATTAGAAGTTACCTAACTGGACCAGGAGAAAGGAAACAAATCACTAGAGCTGAAAATAGCTTTGGCCTGTTTCCTACAGAATGAAGTGTCCATTTGAGGGACAGTGTAATGCATTACCATGAGACTGGATAGTTGGTCATGTTGAAAACTTAATTGGGGGATTGTTGCCTGTGGTTTAGAGTGGAATTTGCCCATTAAGTGGTGTATAGACAATGTTTCTTTTAAACCATTTGTTATAGTAAGGTCTTAAAACTTAAAATGTTGTTGTGTAACCTTTCAGTCAATCACTGGAAACTCAAATATATTTTTAAAAGTTATTGGTCTTTACGGGGATCATTCCAAAATGCTTCAAGTTTGTTTTTAAGGAGGCAAAGCTATTTCTGTTTTATCACAATGTTTCTTTTAGCATCTTTGGATTCCACCTGTCGGCTTTTGCATACATTAATCCTCGATGCATAATTCACAGTAGTTGTAAGTTGTGGGCATATTGGCAAAAGGTTAGTGAAATATATCTCAATTTTATTTTAGAAAAGCCATATTATGGCTGGAATAAATACAATAAAAGAGCAAAATGATCTATGCAAATTTGTTGGTGTTTGATTTATTAATAATACCTTTGAGCTAATCATTTCAAAATGCTTAGTGAGTACATATATATATGTACATGTCATTTATATGTAAATTTCACCATTTCTCACGCATCATGTCCTTTCAGAAAGGGCTCACTACCTGTCTGAAAGTTTAGCATTCTGAATTCGCTTTCAGAGTGGTGGAAGAGAAAACCAGATGGTATAAGAAACAACGAGATACACGAACAGGGAGTGAAGTGGTGTTCTAGGCAGCTAGATGAAGAAGTCCTGTATAATTCCCCCAGTGTCGAGGCCTGCAGAATTCAGGATGTACTTTTATCTTTACTGGTTTTTCTCTTTGAAGATTCTTTCTTTCAAATGAGACATTGAACAGAGGCCTCACCTGCCACTGAAGTGCAATAGATCCCACCACATGATTTTGCACATGATTTCTCCCCAGTGACTTGATAAATGTTTACCTCTCAACAAACAGCACTAAGCTGTTATAAGGAACCTAAGCCTTCTAAACATCCAAATACACCTCTTCATTTATCTATTCTGCTAGTTAAATCCTCAAAAAACTCCAGCAGATTTCTTAAGCATGATTTCATAAGCCCATACTGGTTTTGTCAATCCTGTTACTGCTTTCCAAGTGTTCCGTTATCTTGTCTTTTATAATAGACTTTAGCACTTTCCCCACTTGAAGTAGGGTTCTGGTCTGTAATTCTCTGTCCTTTCTCTCCCTCCCTTTTTAAATAGTGGGATTACATTTACAACCGTCCAATCTGTAGGAGCTATAGAACTGTGGAAGATGACAGTCAAAGCATGCACTATTTCCAGAGCTACTTCCTGATATGTCAGGCCCTGGGGATTTGTCAGCCTTTAACACCACTAATTTCCCGAGGACTGTTTTCTTACCAATACTGATTTGCTTCATTTCTGCCCTCTCAGTAGACCTTTGGTTCCCTAACATTTCTGGGCAGTTACTTGTGCCAACTCTTTTGAAGAGAGAAATAACGTTTGTACAAAAGCAGACATTGCTGGCAAAGCACAGCAGGTCTGGCAGCATCTGTGGGGAGAAATCAGTTAATGTTCCGAGTCTGGTGACCCTTCCTCAGAACTGATGGTAGCTCGGAAAAATGTCAATTTATATGCAGACGATAGGGTGGGGGAGGGGTAAGGAGCAAAGGATAGATAGGGATAGAGACCAAAGGGTGAGGAGAATAGTTGGACAGACAAAGCAGTATATCACAATCTGACTGGAAGAGTAAATAGCTAATAATGTTGACTGTTAGTGGCTAATGAAGAGTTGTGTGTAATAGTTGATTATGTGTTAACAAGGCCTGAAGCGTGGGGTTGGGATAAGGATATGGGAAAGCTCAAACCCTAAAGTTATTGAACTCAATATTGAGTCCAGAAGGCTGCAGGGTTCCCAAGTGGAAAATGAGAAGCTATTTTTTCAGCTTGCACTGAGCTTCACCGGAGGACTGCACCAAGCCTGAGACAGAGATGTTGGTGTGTTGAAATGGCTGCAGACACTTCAACAATTTCTGGTTTTGTTTCTGAAGCAAGGTTTTTCAATTACCCTGCAATTTCTTTGCATCTCATTATAATTTATTTGGCTTCTGACTGTAAGGAAACAGTATTTATCTTGTTTTTTTTTTCCTTTTCTTCTTTTGTAAGCCATGGATGAACCACTTTTTTTCTTTCACTTTTGCACCAGACAGGAATGAATAATTGTTGTAACTCATGGCACACCTTCTTTAAATATGAACCATTGTCTATCCAATCCCTTTAATAGGTTCCCCCAATTCTTCTTTATCAACTTATGCGTCATACCTGTATATTCCCTTCTATTTTGATTCAGTGCCCTTCTTTTAGGTTCGACTACTTCACCGTCCATCTTAATGAAGAATTCTATCATATTATTGCCACTGTTTCCCAAGGGTCCCAGCACAACAAGATTGTTAATTAATCATTTCTTAATGCACCGTACTCAATCTAGAATAGTTTGCTCTCCAGTTAGCTCCTTAATATTGGTCTAAACAACCATCATGTATATCCTCCAGGAAATCCCCTCCTCAATACCATTGTCAATTTGGTTTGTCCAATTTATATGGAAATTAAAGTCTCCCGTGATTACAGTTGTACATTTATTACATGTATCTTTGATTTCTTGCTTAATGCATTTCCTTACATCTCCACTATTGTTTGGAGGGCCCATAGATAACACCCAACATTTTCTGAACTTTGGGCGTTTCTTATCTCACCCATACTTATTCCTTATCATGATCTTATGAACCAATATTGTTCCTCATGATTGCCTTTATTTTCTTCCTTTACAAACAATACTACTCCACCTCTTTTCCCTTTGTTTGTCTTTCCTGAATAATGAATTCCCTGCATAGTTAGTTCCCATCTTTGGTCATCCTGCAGTCATGTCTCTGCAATTACAACTACATTATTAACAGCTATATCTGCGTGTTTATAATTCATCTATCTTATTGTAGAGGATCTGTGCAATAAAACAAACTTTACACTTGTCTTTTAACCTTATTAGTCATCTTGGTTTTGTTTTGCACTATGACCCCATTTGTTTCTTTTTGTGTTTTTTACTGCCTTCCAATTGAGCTCCTTACCTTTTTGTCTTTTGTTTCTATGTTTGTTTCACCCTCCTCTGTCTCTCTGCTCAGATTCCCATCCTCTTCTATTCTAGTTTAAACCCTCCCCCACAGCACCATGGAGACAACATACCAACCTGGAGTCTCTTTTGTGGCCGACAAACATCTGCTTGGCCCCCATATTGTTGAATCCCCTATCATTACAGTCCTGCCTCTCTTCTTCTTTCACTCTTTTGTAGCAGAGCCACCTGTGGTGCCATTGGTTTTGCTTCCACTGCTGTCCCCTGAGAGGTACTTTCCCCAACAGTATCTAAAATGGTATATCTGTTAGAGGGGGGAACAACCATTGATGTCCTGTGCTACTGCCTTCCACTATTCTGTCTGGAGGTCCCTATCCCTATTCTTCCTGTTCAGACTTTACATGCATTGTGACCTCCTCTCTGAACTTAATGACCAAAATAAACTCAGCACCATGGAGGTTATTACTTTTCCAAGGGACTTCTGTGCTACAGGTAAGCCCATCATTTATTTCCCATCCCAATGGTTCATGAGAAGGTTGTGGCAAATCAGCTCTTGAATCACTGCCATCTATTTGGTATAAGCACTGCTAGGGAGGGAACACCAGGATTTTGATCCAGTGACAGCGAAGGAACAGCAATATTGTTCCAAGTTAGGAATGTGGAGGGGAACTTGCAGGTGGTGGTTCAGTGCTTCCTACACTCTTACTCTTCAAAGTGGTAGTGTTCATGAGTTTAATGCTGTTGAAGGAATGATGACCTCACCAGTACTCTTAAGAGCAGTGCCTGAAGAAAAGGCGTGATCTGCCATGCTACACAAGTATAAATGGCTCTATCTTCTCTGTGCAGCTCATAGTCACAGGCGATACTGCTCAGACATTCCTCAAAAGGTGATTGACTGCAAGACTCAGCATGATGTACATTGAAGGGCTCCTAGCTTCTTGATGCAGCTACTGTGGATGGATGGACTGAATGTTTTTAAGATAGTGAATACAGTGCCTAATAAGTGGATTACTTTGTTCTGAATGGTTTCCATTTTCAGTATTGTTAGAGCTGTACCCATTAAGGCAAGTAGAGACCGTTCCACCACATTCCTGACTTGGGGCTTGTAAATGGAGGCTTTAGGGAGACAGGAGGTGAGTTACTTCTCACAGCCTTTGACCCACTGTCGTAGCCACAGTATTCATATGGCTGATCTTTCTAGTCAACAGTATCCCCACCATTAACTTCTTGAACAGTGCAACAATATTGATAGCCAGATGGTTTATTTTGGCTCCTCTTCCATATTATCTTATGATGTCATACTGCTGGACTAAACAAATGGTAATGCTATTGAACATCAAGGGAACATGATTAGATATCACTCACTGGAGAGTTTAACACCTTGCATTTGTGTGCCATTGACTTTACTTGCCACTTATCAACTCAAATGTGATTGTTGTTCAAGTCTTGCTGCATGCCGATATATCCTCAGTACCTGAGGAATTGTGATTGGTGTTGAAACGGAATAAACATTAGCAAACATTCCCCCATTTCTAACCTAAGAAATTAATGAAGCAACTGAACATGTTTGCGTCTAGGATATCACCCTTAGGATCTGCTTCAGTGACGTCATGGGCTGAAACAACTGAGCTTAACAACCATCATATTTTATGCTAGGGATGACTTGGAACAGTGAAGAATTTACCCCATGATTTCCATTGATTCAATTTTGTTAAAGAGGACTTCTTGATGCCAAACTTGATCAAATGTTGCCGTGATATTAAAGATGTACACTCTCATCTCACTCACCTCTGGAATTCAGCTCTTCTGTCCATGTTTTGATAACAACTGTAATGTAGTCATTAGCCAAGTGACCCTTGCAGAACTCAAACTTAGCACCAGCGAACAAGTTGTTGCTGTGTACTGTCACTTGATAGGATTGTAGATGGCTCCTGCCACCACTTTGCTGATGATTGAGAACTGATGATGCATAGTTGGCTTGTTTATCCTGGACCAGATCACCAGGTTTCAGTTGGAGATCTGATTTGGGACCAGACGAATTGTTCTAAAAAATTGGCTAAGTTTAAGCTGACTAAGAGATGAAAATCACAAGATTCCAAGAGTTTGGATAAATATCAATAGACTTTAACACACAGAGTTCTGACAACAGTACAACCTACAGTATATAAAAATATTTAAAACCTAACATTCAGAATTAACATGAGGAAAATACAGCTAACACAGAAACTGTGTTTAAACACCCCACAGAATATATTAAAGAACAAACATGATCCAGACACTTCACATGGATCTCTCAGCATCCCTTCAGACTGTAGTGACATTGTGGGTCCTCACATTTCATTAAAAATTTGCAAGCCATTGCAGTCCTTCTATTTCGAAGACCAAGCTTTGGAACTCCCTCAGAAACCAGTCTGTCATTAACTGTTTCAATGACTATTCATTTTCTGGTATTTCACTTCCTTTGCTGCGTCTACACTCCCCTTGCTTATGGAAAATGGACTCCAGCGCCTACTTACAGGCACAACTCCAGCTTTTCAGAGGTAGTCAGCTTCACCAAACTAGTCCTTCCCGAGACTTCTTTCTGAGTTTTAAGCTCGCTCAGCTCCACTAATTGGCTCAGAGGGCTTCCTTGAGTCCTAACTGCACACTGCTATTCAACAACTTTTGAGACTTCTGCCTGAGACCCAATTACACAATTCCAATGTCTGTCTCAGCATTACAACTTAAGGTAATATGCTTAACACTGAGTTGGCTTCTGTCTCCCTTCTGTACTACCAAAGCAACTGTTTAAAGAGCTTGATCATGGGGTGAGGCTAGTTTTGTAGCAGAAGTCCTGAGCAGCAGTCCTAAATTAGGATACACAATGTCAAAGGCAATGACAGTGAAGGCAGTTGGGGATCAAGGTATTTACTGCATATCTGGAGTTTTGGTTTTGGCTAACATTACCTTTTATTCAAAAACAGCAAACACTAAATGTCTGCTGCACAAGACTTCATCTCTCCCAGGATGTTGCTAGAGAGAATGATCTCTTAAATGATTACTTGTGTGCAATCAAGGGAAAGGCTGTCAATCTTTTATGATTGGAACTTGAAAGAAACATTAAGTCAAACCTATAGATATGATAGAAAAAAGGTCTCTCCGTCACTTGAATACTAAAGTAATGGTATGAGGATAGATGGAATATTTTTCTGTCATATGTTTCAACAACTTTTAAATTGTACTATCTTCAAATAACTTGGTTTGTTCAATTTTATTTTCATTTTTCTTATATAATAAACTTCTGTTTTACTGTTAAAAACAAATCTGCAACTTTGTGTGTTTATGTTTGAATGATAGGCCAATACACTAGATAATTGTTTTTTAAATGTATGATTTAACAAGCCAGATTTCATCCTGGTTAAATAATAATATCAGCTTGGGTCATAACGCTCGTTCTCTCACTAGTTGCTACAGGTCCAGCTTGGCAGGTATGTCTTTCAGGACCATGGCGATTAGAAATAATTAACATTCATATGGAAGCAGATTTAAATATTTAATTTGGGAATAACCAACTACATTAATATCTTGTATGGTTGTAAATAACGAGCAACACCAATTTTATTTTTAAAAGACATTGAATAGTCCTATAAAATTCTGTATTCTTTCTATAGAAAGAAAAAGAGCAATACTTTAAAAGCATACTTTTAAAGATCAAATTCTAGATAACTTCATTACAAATTGCCTTGGTGAATTTGATTACAGTTTCTAAGAAGCAATAAGTCAATCTGAATCATTCAGCTTCAATTATATAAATTAGTTAAGCTTTCTTATAGTGTCTGACACAGTAATTCCTCCGAACTTGTCCACCTGACGACTTCAATTAAAAAAAATTTACATCAGAATTAAATACATGGTCACTAATGATAGCATTTTAAAATATTTTCCAGCTTGTTTCCAAACCTTCATGCAAATGATCATTCTTTACATTATATGTGACTTTCACATTGAAGACAGTCGGAGTTTTGAAAATTAGTTTATAGAATTGGAGCATCTCTGACAAGGCTAGTATTTATTGCCTGTCCCTAATTACTCTTTACGATCCCCTTCCTTATAGATGCAGGCCGTGTAACGTAGCACTCCCATTACAGCTGTACAGCATTTTGACACAGTGATATAGTTGATACCATTCTAAGTCAGATGATGAGTGACTTGGAGGGACACTTACAGAAGGTGGCGTTCTTAGTTACTTTCTACCTTTGGTCTTTTAAACTGCATGGTTCCCAGCTCAGTCTGAATTGATCTGACAATCACACATAAGATTTATTTTGTGTGTATATGAACCTGGTTGATTTTTAGTCTCTCAAGCTCACAAAGATACTGTTTTAAAGGTTGCCAAACTGAAGTGACACAATACATTTCACTGGAATCAGGTAGCTGAGATTCAAAATCAGAATTTCTCCATCGATTCTGGCTTCAAACGAACACAGTCCACAGAAGATTCAACTTCTCCTAGGTATAAATCCGGTCCACTGCCAGTTTTCTTTCAAAAATCCCACAAAACACAATAAATAAATCCTAAGCACATTATTAGAAATATTGCTGCTAACAGGCCTTAGTCATCTAAAAAAGAAATTCTCAAAGAATCAATCAATCAATCAATCAAAATGCAAATATGAAATGTTTCAGGGGACTGATGTGTGGCTGTAAATTAATGCAACTCTGTCTTTGCAAAATTCACGACAGAATAAAAGCTACATTTGATAATGGATATTTTTAATTTCAGGTACTAGTCCCTGTCCATTTCCATTAAAACTTTAAATGTGATTAATACCTTAATAATTTCATCCTCACAGGGATATCTTGCTCCTAAGTTCAATTCAACTGCTGTCTCCTTCTGTCTCTGATGCTTTGTCAGTGAAATGAGCTTTAATTTGAATTTTACAGCAGTTGCTCTATTTTAATGCCATATGTCCTAGCAGAATATCAACCAACACATTGTGCTAACTTTAGACAAAGTTCACCCACCTAGAGTCAGGAGATAGATCCCAATGATTGTTTTTCCAGTTTCGGATACCGCTCTGTCCCTTTGCAGAGAAGTGTTTGACCACAGGAAATTACTGTTCAGCATGACACTCCCTGCCATTTCCTCGATCCTCCACTGCAGGGAAGCAGGAATACACGGCTACTAATGCCTGAGGTCATTCTTATACCTGTCGCTGACAGCCTCTCTGCTGTCCTAGATTTACCTGTCACTCAGAAGTGGAGGCGATTTCTTATTCCAGTGAAATGGTGTGAGCTTGTTTGTGTTGACTATAAACACAGGATAAATACTCAGGCTACACTGCCCAGAGAATGCCACATTCACAAAATGTCACTGAGGCAATGAGGGGACAGGTTACCAAATCTGACTCTGTATCAACTGTGGGTAGTCTAATAAGTCCCTGTTGCTGGTACAGAAATTTCAAAAGCTGAGAAATATGAAAGTCTGAATGAGCTGTCTGTATTCCTCTAATTTGTATACACAGGCTAACTGTGGCCCTCCCTTCACTTTAAAAGGACAAGACATAGCTTCTGCAGTGATCCATAAAGGGTCTAAAACAAGCTCACAAGATAAAGCAGATTGGGACTGGGCTGTCAAATCTTCATCCTAAAGCAGCAACTGGAACCTGAGCTGAAAACCAAAAATATTGGGAAATGCTGAGCAAAAAGGTGATTGGTAAGTATCTGGGACTGAGATTATTGATCTCTAACAATACAGTTTACCCTGAGAAAGTTCTAGCACTGAGATAATTGTCCACCAACAACAACCATCTTCCTTTGTGCTAAGTATCACGAGTGAATACTGCAAACACTCAGCAAGTGTGGAAGGAACTAAGGAGAGAATTAGTTAATTTGTTAGGTCTGTAGCCCTTCATCAGAATTGAAGAATCATCAACCAGAAATGATAACACCCTGGATTTTATATCATCAATTCTGGCCGCTGCGTGCTTCCCACTCAACCAACACAAGAGGCAGCAATACTAAAAGATGTTTCTCCAAAAATCCACATTTTCGTTAGAAAAAAAAACTCCTGGTAAGCATTAGCAGTTGTACTGGCACATTATCCACATACATTATCAGTAAAGGAGGCCATCACATGTGGACAGAAAGCTGTTCACTCTAGTGCTTTCGCTTTTGTCTATTCCTTTACACACATTGCACAGTCTTCAAAACACTGATTTTTATAATGGTTCATATACAGGTTGTTGCTAGTTGTTCTGGGTCTGTTGGCTGAATGTCATAGTCATGGTGAATTCCCTCCCTACGGCCATTGTCGGTGTACATAAGCACATAGTCTGCAGCGGTTCAAGAAGGCAGCTCACCACTACCTTCTCAATGGCAACTAGTGATAGGCAATAAATACTGGGACAGCCAACAACACCGATTTCATGAGTGAATAAAAAAAAGTGCTACTGCTGATCCATTGCATTTGTTGGGATGCAGTTAATCTCTTTTCATCACGTACAACAAAGTAACTATTGCTTTACAAGGACTCAATTCAGGAAATGTCTAATTCAGTCTATATCTTCCATTTCTCCCCCACACAGTCCTTGAATATAAATATGTATTCTGAACATTACCCGTTTAGGATTCTTCTCAGCTCAGTTAGTAATGGTGCTACCAAGCCGCACCTCCCCAGAGTTCATTCTGTGTCCTTGACACCCTCAGTGTGTCTTCCAAGTGGTGTTCAAAATCCAGGATTTGTCAGCTGAGGGGGATGCAATAGGGTGGTAATCAGCAGGAAGTTTGCTCGACTATGTTTAACTTGATTCCATGAGACTTCTTCAGTTCTGGAGTCAATATTGAGGACTACTAGGGCAACTCTGTCTGACTGTATTAAACTGTGCAGCCACCTCTAACACTGTCATTGGGACAGGGCATACCCAGCAATGGTGATGATGGTATCTGGAACAATTTCTTGAAGGTATGATTCCATCAGAATAACTATATACTATGCTCAACCAGTTATGGGTCAGCTCTCTTACTTTTGGCACAGGCCCTCAAATGTTAGAAAGGAGGATTTTGCAGAGTTGGCAGGGCTGAGTTTGTCATTCTCATTTCTGGTCTCTTGCTCTTTGCCAGGTGGTATGTTTGGTTTCATTCCTTTTGGCAGACTTTGTTGTGGTGAGATACACTTGAGTGGCTTGCTAGGCCATTTCAGATGGCAGTTAAAGGTCAACTGCATAGTTTTGGGTTTAGAATCACACGTAGGCTAGATCAGATAAAAGTGGCACATTTTTCTTCCATAAAAGACATCAGAAAACCAGATGGGATTTTAGGACAACGATTTCATGGTCACCATTGGACCAGATTAATTAATTGAAATCAAATTTCACCATCTGCCACAATTGGATTCAAACACATGTCCTCAGAATATTATCCTGGACTGTTCACCGAGCTGGGAATTTGTGTTGCAGACGTTTTGTCCCCTGTCTAGGTGTCATCCTCAGTGCTTGGGAGCCTCCTGTGAAGCGCTTCTGTGATGTTTCCTCCGGCATTTATCCTGGACTCTGTATCTAGTGACAATACCACCATACCACAGCCCCAATCCTTAGTGTCAATGCATTATATCCCCACTATGTTTTCCCTTTTAGTGTACATTAAAGTTCCAATGCCTCTTTTGCAGTATTTCGATTAGAACTTCCTCCTTTCTCCATGAAGCAATCACATAATTAACTGCTGCTATCTATCCATTTCAATTGTAGATTTCTCCATTCTCTAGCAATAAAACTGCAATATTGATCCTCAGTCTTTATTCACATATTTTGGCAAATGTTTGCATTCCATAGTGATTTATATCAATGCACCATTCAATAGGTATTGCTGTTAAATGTGTTTCTTAGACATTTTTCCAAATATTTTGGTTAAGAAAAATTTCATACCTACCATCTCTACAAGAATTTCTACCACTAAGAAAATTTTTATGCTTCTAATCTTTTTAGCTGCCCAAGGGTAGGGGGTAACAATTACTTCCCTCTCTGAAAGAAACATATAAATCCTCATGCACTCGAGAACTTGAAATCCCTCTCCAAGTAATAGGAGTTGTTTCAACTGCTTGTAATCTTTTTCTAGAATCATGTTCACTCCCACAGCAACCTTCTGAGCTTACACTCTATTTTCTTACATTTTTGAACTTCATGTTCTCAATCCAGTTAACAAGCTTTAACTTCATTGCTCTCATCCTGGATGTTCAATAATTTCTATATTTTCCAGTGGCATCCACTTCTCATAGTCACATTCTTGATTGACCAGTCCCTTCAGGAAAAATTTACCTTCAGTACCAACTTTTTCAGTAGCTATCCTTTGGGACTGATGGCTTCATTTTGAACACGAGAACTAATCTGTTCTTCATCTGACAAACTGTCTGTTGTGGAAAAAGTGAGGACTGCAGATGCTGGAGATCAGAGCTGAAAATGTGTTGCTGGAAAAGTGCAACAGGTCCCTGTACACCTCCATCCCCCATCACGAAGGACTCAAAGCCCTCCGCTTCTTCCTTTCCCGCCGTACCAACCAGTACCCTTCCACTGACACCCTCCTTCGACTGACTGAACTGGTCCTCACCCTGAACAACTTCTCTTTCCAGTCCTCCCACTTCCTCCAAACCAAAGGAGTAGCCATGGGCACCCGCATGGGCCCCAGCTATGCCTGCCTCTTCGTAGGATATGTGGAACAGTCCATCTTCCGCAGCTACACTGGCACCACCCCACCCCACCCCACCTTTTCCTCCGCTACATCGATGACTGTATCGGCGCTGGCTCGTGCTCCCACGAGGAGTTTGAACAGTTCATCCACTTTACCAACACCTTCCACCCCGACCTCAAATTTACCTGGACAGTCTCAGACTCCTCTCTCCCCTTCCTAGACCTCTCCATTTCTATCTCGGGCGACCGAATGAACACGGACATTTACTATAAACCGACCGACTCCCACAGCTACCTAGACTACACCTCCTCCCACCCTGCCCCCTGTAAAAACATCATCCCATATTCCCAATTCCTTTGTCTCCGTTGCATCTGCTCCCACGAAGACCAGTTCCAATACCGTACAACCCAGATGGCCTCCTTCTTCAAAGACCGCAATTTTGCCCCAGACATGATCGACGATGTCCTCCACCGCATCTCCTCCACTTCTCGCTCCTCCGCCCTTGAGTCCCGCCCTCCAATCGCCACCAGGACAGAACCCCACTGGTCCTCACCTACCACCCCACCAACCTCCATATACATCTTATTATCTGTCGTCATTTCCGCCATCTCCAAACGGACCCCACTACCAGGGATATATTTCCCTCCCCTCCCCTATCAGCGTTCTGAAAAGACCACTCCCTCCGTGATTCCCTCGTCAGGTCCACACCCCCCACCAAACCAACCTCCACTTCCAGCACCTTCCCCTGCAACTGCAAGAAATGCAAAACTTGCGCCCACTCCTCCCCCCTCACTTCCCTTCAAGGCCCCAAGGGATCCTTCCATATCCACCACAAATTCACCTGCACCTCCACACACATCATTTACTGCATCCGCTGTGGCCTCCTCTATATTGGGGAGACAGGCTGCCTACTTGCGGAATGATTCAGAGAACACCTCTGGGACACTTGGACCAACCAACACAACCACTCCGTGGCTCAACACTTCCACTTCCCCTCCCACTCCACCAAGGACATGCAGGTCCTTGGACTCCTCCATCGCCAGACCATAGCAACACGACGGCTGGAGGAAGAGTGCCTCATCTTCCGCCTAGAAACCCTCCAACCATAAGGGATGAACTCAGATTTCTCCAGTTTCCTCATTTCCCCTCCCCCAACCTTGTCTCAGTCCCAACCCTCTAACTCAGCACCACCTTCCTAACCTGCAATTTCTTCCTGACCTCTCCGCCCCCACCCCCTCTCCCGCCTATCACCCTCACCTTAACCTCCTTCCACCTATCGCATTTCCAACACCCCTCCACCAAGTCCCTCCTCCCTACCTTCTATCTTAGCCTGCTGGACACACTTTCCTCATTCCTGAAGAAGGGCTCATGCCCGAAACGTCAATTCTCCTGCTCCTTGGATGCAAACTGTCTGTTGTGACAGGGATAGACAGGGTAGACACAAGGAAGGTATTTCTCTTGGTTGGAAAGTCTAGAACCATGGGGTCCAATATAAAAATAGGCAGGATGTCACTGAAATCCAACCTGGAGAGATTTTTTTTTAAAATTTGGGTTTGTAAACCAATATTTCATCTAACTTTTATCAGCGCATGGACTTTTGATGTCTATGTGTGGTACTGATGTCTGAAATCAGAATGCATCAGTATGCCGATCTGCACATCTAGAACTTCAGTACAGCTACATGGCCATGAACTTTTCAAATTCTCTGCACAGTTCGCTGTGCAAGGTCAGTCTTTGAGTATGTTTATAGTAGAGATTGATAGGTTTATGATTACTAATGGGATACAGGATTATGGGGTTTGCGTGGGTAAATGGCATTGAAGCATTTGATCAGCAATGATTATATTAGATTTTCTTTAGATTAAATTTCCTACAGTGTGGAAACAGACCCTTCAGCCCAACCAGTCCACAATGACCCTCCAAAGAGTAACCCACCCAGACCCATTTCCCTCTGACTAATGCATCTAACACTATGGGCAATTTAGCATGGCCAATTCACCTGATCTGCACATCTTTGGACTGAGGGAAGAAACCGGAGTACCCGGAGGAAACCACACAGACACAGGGAGAATGTGCAAACTCCACACAGACAGTCGCCCAAGGCTGGAATCGAACCTGGGACCCTGGTGCTGTGAGGCAACAGTGCTAATCACTGAGCCACCACGGCAGAGTAGGCTGAATGGTCTATTTCTGTTCCTATGCTCCTTTGTGACATTGTGATCCTCATTACTATGCAGGGAATTATTAGAAAAACCTGATTTCACATTACAAATTCTAAAGTTGTCATAGTAAGTAACTTATACAATGCAACGTTGGAGAGTGCACTTGAGCAATCTGATTCTCATACTCCAAAGTTGTTATTACTAATAGTGACCTTTACAAATACTAATAACCTTTTAGCCCTCTCCTTATTTACGATAGCATATAATGGTGTCCTTCAGTATTTCTAATAAATCTCACATCTATTACATCACTTATATAAGCTTATTATATTCTTGATTTTTTATTCCTGCACCCTTTACTAATTTTATTTGGATGATAGATAGGCAAATTCCCTATGTAGTGTTAACAAAATTAACTTTGCCCCCAATGTTAATAACACTTCGTCAATTTCCTTAATGGAGAGGTTATGTTTCAATAAAGTAATACAATAATGGCCCAATTTTGTGAATTGCAAATTTCCAGATTTTTCCAAATACAGTAACTTCATTGTTTTACATATCCAATGTCATCTGCACTTTTTTTCAATTGATGGCCAATTAAATAGCAACATTATTTCACTGGATACTACATCCATGGTAATAAAATAATTGATTCTGTCTATTTTAGAAAGAATGGCTGCTTGTTTTAAAGATTTAAGTCTGTTACCACCCCCACATGTAAAGTTGATGGAATATCATAAAATTTCTTACCTTTTGTTCAGATCCCGATTGCTCAGGGTATCTAAGTAGCATTTTAGCTGGTCTGCTCCTTGTTTAGAACACTGTCTCATTCAGCATAATTAAAAAATTCTGCCATTGGTCCATTTATTACTGGGCTGAAACTTCCTGTGACCAACACAGTACTTTCTCTTTAATTCCTATTTCCATTTTCTTGTTCTGAAGCTTCTGTTTCAAATTTAGCTTGAATATATTATACCAGCTGTGGCAGTTGGTTACACAATTGTATTTTGAATTATACCATAACTGTTGATTGACTACCCTGGCCATCTCTGGGATTTATTCCTTTATAGTATTTCTGTCTTCATTTTCTTGGTTAAAAGGTTTCTTTCATACTGTTGCCTGTGACAGTTTTGCCAGCTGTGTCCTCCATTTTCTGTCACTTGACCATTTGTGCCATGAATACTGCTGGAAAGGAAATCTTTTCTCAGGAATTTTGTTACTGCTTCAGACAAATCTTCCCGTGGTGCGTGCTTATCTGTAAATTAAGTCTTGTCAAAGTTGTTATGATCCCAGCTGATGAACTACTGAACAAGTCAGATGAAATCTGGTCTGTTCAGCTGATGTAGAAGTCAGTTACTGAAATAAAGTCACATGAGACTGCAGTGTATCTTTAACAATATAAAGAAGTTAATTACACAAAAGGGCAAAAAGATTAAAAAGACAAACTAAATATAGAACAGTTTCAAAGATCTTAAAACACAGCAAAACAAAGTCTCATCCAGTTTCCTGACACTACCCATTACAGACTCTTAACTCCAGAGATAGTAACCCTGTAAATGTCAAATTCTTGAGTTTGACTTAACTGATTCTTCCCAGTTCTTTCCCGTGCACTGTGAAAGCTATTTATATGAAGACCCTCTAACTGAAAACTTAGGCTTTCTCAGCTTTTAGTAACCTGTAGATTTATAATCAAACACTCCTGGTCTGGTTATTTCACAAATTATCTTTCACACTGAGGTAACTGTGTTTTTCCTGAGCTGTTTCATAATTTTTTGTGGGAGAGAAACTATATTTGCTTTTGACATCACACAGGTCTTAAAAGCTACTCGAAGAGATTTTAATCTCTGGGTTTTCTAATCTAAAAATAATTCCTTGATTATTACTGAACCAAAAACAAGCTTCCATTAAGACTCCAGGGTGTCCCAGCACTCTGACACATATGTTCCTGATGAAGAGTTTATGCTTGAAAAATCAATTCTCCTGCTCCTCAGATGCTGCCTGACTGGTTGGGCTTTTCCAACACCACACTCTTCGACTCTGATCTCCAGCATCTGCAGTGTTCACTTTCTCCCTAGTCTTGAAGACTGTCTGATCAGTTATTATGATGATTTTTAGAATTATTCACAGCAGTAATCCGCACATTTACGACATTTTTATTATCCACGGCTTAAATACATTAATATATCATACACCCACCATCCAATAAACTAGATTCCAGCATAGGCTGGGCAATTTCCAAATATACTTTCTGCAGTCTTGCATACAATCCACTGAATTTCATTATAAACTCTTTTATAAAAATACCTTCACTTTCTCAATTCATCAAAATATGGCCATGCCTCATAAGCAGTTAGCAAACAATTTTTTTGATACATTTTTATTGATACTTTGTCCAAACCTTCATCCATGTCCATATCATCAATCTCCAGCTCTGAAAAAAACGTACTAATCGTGCTTTTTGTATGGCAGTGAATATGCTTAGACCATACATTGATTAGATTAGATTAGATTAGATTACTTACAGTGTGGAAACAGGCCCTTCGGCCCAACAAGTCCACACCGCCTCGCCGAAGCGTAACCCACCCATCTACATCTACCCCTTTCCTAACACTACGGGCAATTTAGCAATTTAGCCAATTCACCTGACCTGCACATCTTTGGACTGTGGGAGGAAACCGGAGCACCCGGAGGAAACCCACGCAGACACGGGGAGAACGTGCAAACTCCACACAGTCAGTCGCCTGAGGTGGGAATTGAACCCGGGTCTCTGTCGCTGTGAGGCAGTAGTGCTAACCACTGTGCCACCGTGCTTCCTCTTTGGTAAAGAACACACACACATCTGGTTGTTTCATTCTTCCACTGGTCATAAGGTTCACAATCAAAAAAACAGGAGTGAGTAACCATAATAGTCCAGATTTAGTTTAACCCAACTCTCTGAGGTTTTCTTAAAGTAACTATGTGGTTAGAATAATACTTAGCTTTCAAGTTTCGACCTACAAACAGCTAACCATTTTCTTCTACTACTGAAAAACACCAGGTTTGAAGGTTGATCAGAATCCAGGTGTATCCTCTTCTCGTCAAATTTTAATTTCAACTTACACGTCACAAATCTCGAACACATTGATCTCTTATTTCCTATACAGGTATACTTATACTCAGCTGTGACCCAATTTCTCCTTAATAAACATATAACCTTCATCGGCTCCCTAGCTTCATTTAGTCTCAGGCATTCATCACTGTTACTTTCAATTTGCTTGGAAATTAGCAACTTTTTTAAAACTTCGTATCATCAGATTTTCTGGGCTTGAGGACCAGAGTTACCTAATACAGCAGGTGCCCATTTGCAAGGAATTTTCAGATAGCTCAGGTCTTCAAAGAAGCAGCAGTTTAGATATGATTCATTTGTTAATTAAACAATGAGGATTGTTCACTGATACCAGATGATAACAGAGACTGGTGATCACATTAAACCTGTGGAGGTAGCATCCAGCTCTCCAGACAAAATGCTAGGGAATTCTGACCTGGATCTTACCACAATCACTTCTGACTTGGCTTCCTCTGAGGAAGCCAGCTTCCTGACAAAGATTGCCCCCTTTTGAAACTCTCTTTTAAGACTGCCAACCTACAGTGAGTCAATCTCTTGTCTGAATTAATTTAGCCAAAGAACATGGGTATGAATTGTCATGATATCAGAGTAACCATTGTCCCACTTTCTTAAAGTTAGTTTTATTCCTTTTGGGGCAAGTTTTATTTTATTTTCCTAAACACTGTATTGATAATTGGATACATATAATACATAATAGCTCTTTATTGTCAATTCAGTGGAACCTTGGTAATCCTTGAGAGTTTACTGTACTTCTTCGTTATCCTTGATTGTTATAGATTGTTCGCGTTTGGGGAAAGAATATTGCACTCTAGCAGCAGTTACAAGAGATCTCATGCTACACAGAGAATAAAGAAAAATTCAGTTTCAAAGGAATCCCAATTTCTAGCAGCTTTCGATTTAAGAACTATCCGCAGTTATGTTTAAAACTGTCACTGTGGTTAAGTCTTTGGGAACTCCTAAGATGGATAATTTAGGCGGGCTCAAATCTCAGCAAGAGTGAAAATTAAAGCAGGGAAAGCTTTAAAATTGAAACATGATGTGGAGATTACAATCAATTAATAATTACAGAATGCATATTCATGTTTCAGCCGAGAACAATGAATCATTTTGTTTTCCAACTATAATTCAATCAAAATCACTTATTCGATATGATTCAGTTAAAACAGTACAGTTTCCAATTACAAATTACATTAGTGAAGCACTGATGTATTGGGACTCTAGGTGAACTTTTCTGAAAAATGAACTATCAAACTATACCATTGCTAGTTATGCTGGGATAGATGCAATAGTAAGAGTGTTAATGCTTGCAAGTTAGTTTGTTGGATTTCAGGTATTATGAACCAGACCAGACACCCTCAAATTAATTTAAGAAGGTAGCCTAAACCCCAACCTTTTCTTATTTTAAAAAGTAAATGTCAGGTGCTGTGTTCCAAATGCAATTTGACTGGTCAAACTACTCAATATTAAGCACATGATTTATTCAAACACTATCATTAAATTACAACAAAAGAAAGAACTAGGAATACAACTCAATTGGAAAACTTAACAGAATAATAGATAATATTATTACTGTTGCTAATTAACTGATCCAACATAGCAGCATCCCATAAACATACCCTTGGCAAAGGCAAAGTCAGAAAACAGATCTGTCACACTTGCAATCCAACAGCCCAGGAAGAGGACGTCTAGCTTTTGGCTGTGATCAAGAGAGACCAAAAGTGCTTCCACTTAATCCAGAGCCCAAAAGTAACTGCTGAAAGCTAAACTTAAACCTAGTTCTGAGCGTGAAACAAGGCTTTGTAAAACAAGGCTTTACAAGTTGTTTATCTTCTCATGGACTGCTCAATCTCTCTCTAAAAGACACCAGGACAAACACAGCCTCTTAAAGCCACAACATCAGCACACTGTGTTTTTCACAATCTTTCTACTAAACAAAAACTCTGTAAGAATGATGTTTGACATTACATATTCTGTTTAATAGTGTGACCTGCAAATTGTATAGAATGTTATTGGGGAACAAGCAACTAGTTGAGTCAGGAGAACTTGATTTGATCAAAGATTTTGTTGTTAAAGAGTTAGCTACTCAAATTTTGCTTTTTTTCAGCTATATAATTCCTCAAGTAACTTTATCCTTGTGTTCATTCCAGCTTCAGTTAAAATTGGAAAAGGTCACTGCTGAAATTTTCCTGAGCCTTCTATTTCTAAATACTTTATGTTCTCTGGGTCAATCAGTGATCAGTGTAATTTATGAGGTTGCAACATATGATATACTTTCGTCATATCCACTACTGGGGTGTTTAAAACCAATTCTTGTACAAGTATTGTCACCACTTTAAATTGAATAGAAAAGAATGCATTCATTGTAATAAATATTATCGATAATGTTTTATCTATTATTTGAAACAATACATGGAACTACTCATCATCCATATACTTTTGCTCTAAATTATCACATTCACATAGATTTAACATTCTGTGATGATTTTGCTAGATTATACATGAGATTACTTGGCCAGCTGGTATCATGGATACTTTTAATGAATTTTTTTAGTTTGTCATAGAGTCATAGAGATATACAGCATGGAAAAAGACCCTTCGGTCCAACCCGTCCACATCGACTAGACATCCCAACCCAATCTAGTCCCACCTGCCAGCACCCGGCCCATATCCCTCCAAACCCTTCCTATTCATATACCCATCCAAATGCCTCTTAAACGTTGCAATTGTACCAGTCTCCACCACATCCTCTGGCAGCTCATTCCATACACGTACCACCTTCTGCGTGAAAAGATTGCCCCTTATGTTTCTTTTATATCTTTTCCCTCTCACCCTAAACCTATGCCCTCTAATTCTGGACTCCCTGACCCCAGGGAAAAGGGGGTCTATTTATCCATTCCAAGCCCCTCATAATTCTGTAAACCTCTATAAGGTCACTCCTCAGCCTCCGACGCTCCAGGGAAAACAGCCCCAGCCTGTTCAGCCTCTCCCTGTAGCTCAGATCCTCCAACCCTGGTAACATCCTTGTAAATCTTTTCTGAACCCTTTCAAGTTTCACAACATCTTTCCGATAGGAAGGAGACCAGAATTGCACACAATATTCCAACAATGGCCTAACCAATGTCCTGTACAGCCGCAACATGACCTCCCAACTCCTGTACTCAAGTAACATTAAATAACTATTTCTAAGCCTCTGTTAATATTTTTGTGGCATCAACATCTTAATAATCATCAAATCCAACTTTTAAGGAAAAGACATCTATTTGTTCATGGCATTTGTCCATTTAAGTTGTCGTCAAATGTGGGCACTTGGAAGGCAGGTTTCCAATTGAAACTAAATTAATTTTGTTTGACAAAATAAAAGTCTGTAATTATCTAGTGTCTTGTTCTTGTATTGCTGGGATGCAGCCTCCAAAAAATAATAGTGATGAGTCTCTTGGACTGTTATTAAGAAGTTGGAAAGGTTACAGGGTGAAATGTGGGATGATGAAGAATTTAGTTAATCAGTGAGCTATGAAATATACATTAATTCCAACCCCCTTTAAAAGTTTGAAAGGAGAATTAATGTCCAATATTTTTATTTCACCTCACTGTCTTTCAATTAGGATTGCTACTAAAAAGGCTGTTTTCCAGAATAAATATATATCAGTACAATGTGGCCATGTGCCCAGATGTAACAGTGGTTTGTTTAATACTAAATTCAGGTTCCCATGGAGAAGCCATAGATCTTATAGAAAATTCAAATACAGCAAACCTTTCATTAGCCTTGATATTATACAACAAGCTACTGAATTTTCTTCCATTGCAGACAGGAAATACTTCTTGGTGCCAGATACACATTTGCTATTCTGGTTTATAGTACTAAATAAAAGATTTTCCTAAAGTTGATGCATGGGCATATATTAAGCAGTAAATAACTCTAATAACGTTAAATATCGTTTTGACTTTTAATATGGACATTACCAAACACTTCTTGCAGAATTTCGAACGTGAGAGTTCATTCTCAATTTAAAGGCCCTAACAAGAAAGTGACTCGAACTGGTGTGGGCAACTTACAGAATATCAAAATACCACTGTATATTGGTTAGACAGATTAAGATTAAGATTCATATTCATTAAATTTTCATGCATTACGAGTAGTTAGATTGATAGGAACATATCCTCCACCTTTTCTGTGGAGACAGGAAGAACTATCCAATAGTAGCATAGAATCTTCCAGCACTGTGACTGGGTTGGAAGTGCATGGTAAATCATGCAGTAGGGAAGTACAAAGAAGAGTTGCCACCATTGCCCTTAGTTCATAGGCACCATACTTAAACAACATCTGAACTGATATTCCTTGCCACCATCAGAACCAGTGTTAGCGCTTTGAGTTGGTAGTTATCACACTATGTTTGGGTAGTGTGCTGCCACCAATCTAAGTTGAGTCTGGGGACTGTTTAATTAACAGCAATAAAGGATAAGCACTGGTAATTCTAAACAGAAGTCACATAATAAGTTAGCTTATTAAGTTATACCAATAGGAATAGTTTATATTAGTAGTTAGACAAAATAGGAGCTGTACAGAGTACATCTGCTCCCCTCAGATACTCCTGCAGAATGTAACAACCCCCACTCAAAAAATGAGAAAGATCATTAGATTGGGTACAGCTTAATGCAACATCAACATGAACTCTTTCAGAATCACTTCTTTACACAACAGCAATTTCAAATCTACACCCTCCTTTGACCTATCACCTCCCACTGGATTTGTGGAATTACTGTTGCACTTCTTCCCTGATCATCTGGAATTGCTGAGATCCTATCGTTACTGTGTCCTTTTTATAAGCTCCTGCTATTTCTTCTTTGATAGCCTGACTATATGATTACTCTTTTGGGCCTGTACACAAGTTCCATATCTGACCTGTTGATGCTATTATTCCTTATCACTACCCAGGTTGCTTCTATATCCTGGTTTACATAATCTATGTCATCCCTCTCTATAGTGTTATATCATCTTAATTAACAGAGTCACTCCTTCATCCTTTCCCAGCTTCTTGACCTTCCTAAATGTCACATATCCAAGATTTAGATCCCAATCTAGGTCATCCTGCAGTAGTGTCTCAGTAATAACCACTAGATCATACCTATTTAAGGGTATATACTTTTTTTCTTAGTGTCATGGATTCAGCTTAAATTAACAGCAACATTGCTTGAATGATTATTGGGACCGTACCCACTGTACATTTACAAATACATCCTTGATACAATTTGTTAGAGAAATATTACCTTGTCCTTTGTGCTCTTAGGTGGATGAAAAATGTCAGCATTGTAGCGGTTTTAGTTTTTAATGATTAGTTTTGGTTTTGTGAAGTTTCTGCTCTTTTGTGAATCAGAGGTCTGCAATTTTCACAAACCTTCTGTAATTTTTAAAACTAGTTTAGGTAAAAAAAAGATATTTAGATTTTGTTATGACCTTAACATAGAATCATTTACCGTCAGTAGGAGTAGGGTGGGAGGTGGGTCCGAGTGGGATGCTCTTTGGAGGATTGGTGTAGACTGGATGGGTCAAATGACTTTTTCCATACTGTAGGGATTCTCTGACTTGTGAGATAAGTTGAAGCAGTACCAGATTCCTCCACTAGGAAGAGCTAAATACACAGCTCAGAAAGAACTTTAAAAACCACAAATCCACATGACTGTGTTCTCTATGTTAAATGGGTTCTGGGAAAATGTCTGATGGATAACTTCAAAGCCAAATACTAAAGACAATATATACAACTCTTTCTTAAATAAATGGATTTTGTTCCCTATGCATTACATACTCTTGCACTATTGAGTGGCTGGAAGTATCACATAGAATGGTCCAGACTCTCATAAATCAAGACAGTTGAAAGCTCATTGCTGACCCCTGATGATTAGCTGAGGGTGGACAGCAGGAATACAACAACGTCTGGCTGGCAGCTGCAGGAAGTTGAAATTATCAGTCATGATTGCTGTTAAATGATTTGAATGCATTTTGTAAAAAAAAAGTACACAAAATATTTGTACAAACTGCCACTGAATAATTTTAAACACAATTATTTGTTTTTAGATTTATTTCAACTCTTTGTACAGTTACATGATGTAGAGGTTGATGTTAAAAATGTCAGAAATTATATCCAATCGCAAAGAATTATCAAGTAAATGGAATTATAAGTATTATAATATTTCAAGAAAGAAATATGTAAATAAAGTGTGACACTGGAGTAGCAAAACATGTTGTCTGTATTCTTCCATCTTGAAAATTACTCAAGAGTAACAACTGTGTGTCTTAGCTCTGAGATCCCAGTTGTGACAGCTGGAAGACAGAAAAAGCACTAGTTACATATTTCTATTGAAGGCTTAACCCATCTTAATTTGGAATGAGAAAGTGACCTAATAAAGCTCCACACATGGCTGTTTGATTACTGAACATCAAAAGGGTCAAGTTACAAACAGAGTTAAGTGACTCTGCAACCACGTTTTTGACAAAAATTCTAGAGCCTATCACATCCAGTGGAGAATAGTGATGGACAATTGGGTTACTCATGTGAAGATGTCCATTGACAGTTGCACTTTTCAGCAGAACAGGTTCTAGACAAGTGCAAGAGAGAAGGCTGATGTGTTTGCAACTGTCTTAATTCAAAATTCAAATGAATAGTTTGCCCTCAGCCTAATCCCAGGTACCACCATGTTGCATGCTAGAGTCCAGTCAATTTAGTTCTGTTCATGCAGCATTGAGAACAATACATGGGGTCATGAATAGTGCCATCAGATAACAAACAAGGAGTTGGCCTTGACATCAAGACAGCATTCAACGGAGTACAGCATCAACAAAGCTCAGATCATGTGATTGTAAGAAATAGGAACTGGGGTAGGCCATTTGGCCCCTCAAGTTTGACAGCTTTTAATAAGACCCAATTTTAGCCTCAGTTTCGTTATCCCACCTAGCTCTCATAATCATCTACTTCCCTGTGTATCAAAAGTTGTCCTTATAAAATTTGGTCTTAAAAACAATAAGTCAGCCTCCACTGCTATCCGAGGGAAGAGAATTCCAAAGCTAGTGACTTCAAAGGAGTAGGCCATTTAACCACTCAAGCCAGCTCTCCTTCTCAGTACGATCATGGTTGAGTTGATTATAAACTCAAATCCACATTCCCACCTACCCGAGAATTGATTACTCATTTCTTCCAAAAATAGGAACAACCCATTTTGAAACTGTGACACCTAGTTCCAGATTTCACAGTAAGGGGAACATCCCCTTAGCATCTATCAACTCTCTCAGAATCTTATATCTTTCAATAACCTCATCTCTCATTCTCCTAACTCCGATGAATGTAAGTCCAACCTGCTCAATTACCTATATAAAACAACCACTTCATCCTTCAAATGAACCTAGTGAATCTTCTCTGAAGTACCCCATCATAATTAAGGGATCACGCCTGTACGTAATATTCCAGATACACTCTCACCAATGACCTGTACATTTGTGGCACTTCCCTGCCCAGATTCCTTAGGTCAGTGACCATAACCACCTCTAACGAGCTTAAATGCATCCGAAGATTAAAAGTAGGACAGTAAACTGATGATGCTGCATTAAGTATACCAAGAGCTCCTTTAATAATGGAACAGCCCATGTCAGCCACCACAAATGGAATAAAAAACAAAAAAAAACTTCACTACACTTATATATATATATTTAGTGCCCTTATAAAAAAGCACATTAGACAGCCAAAAGATGGCTGCGGTAATCGATAATAGCATTAGGCAGTAACATTTCAGAAGCTTCTCAGAAGACAAAAATCAGCCAATTAACATCCCTGATGGGAGAATTGAACAATAGAATTGCAAGTTTTTCCTATCCTGTAAAGTATGTTAATGACTTTCCACTTAACCTCAAGACAGTTGTTTATCTGCAACATAAGCCTTTGTCTTGATGGTAACAGCTTCTCCTCTGCACCCTCCTCCTCCCTCTGTCCACTCAAAGAGGTCTGGATACTCCCACATAGAACACAACTGTCCTTTAACCACAGAATTATGAGATAGCCGTTAAAGGGGTTAACAGTATCTGAATGAACATCTTTTGACAATATCAAAGGGAAGAAATGGTCTTTTGCCCCTGAACTAGCAATACAACCACAAAAGCATTTTGGACTTTTGAATTCTATTTTGAAAACAATGATATTGATAAATTGGTCTCCCCTAACTCTTTTATACTTCAGTCATTACTAAATAAATAAGCTCTTTATATTTTTTAATTTGAACTCTCTCATATGTTTGTGAGCATGCCTTTTTTTGCAAAAATATTCCCCAAACTAGTTTCATTTTACACAGTGCTGTTGCAATCCTTACAAGGTCAGAATTAACAAACAGAGGGAATGGGCACGGTTTCAAAGGGGAAAAATTAAATAACAATCTGCTTAGGGACATTTAGTGAGAATAGGGAGAGAGATTTATTTTAGAACACACAATCTGCACTGCACCCATATTTGGCTTTAGGCAACATGCATTGAATGTTCCAAGCAATGACCATCTCCAACATGAGCACTTCACTACTTCCATCTAATTTTAAACAGCATTCTATCTGAACAGAAGCTTCACTGGGCTCATTAATTTAAAAAAAAATATCTGAGTGCATTTTACACACACACACACACACACACACACACAATACTGAGAGCAAAATGCATTGACAGCTTTTGAGGTGGACCTCAATTATGTTGACATAAATCTTGTCATTATATAAGCTACTGACTAATTGTCCACAACTTAATAAATAAAATACAGTACCTGCTTTAGGAATTGGCTAGCATTGAACAGCTCGCTGCAACCATATAACACATGTTTACCAGGTTTATTCTGAATAAAAATAGAAGAAATAAATTTATTCCCACATATAATGGATAGAAATAAACTTGATCGGAGACATACATCCAGTTTTTTCAAAAAGCATCATAGCTAACACCGCTGCTTGTGCACAAGATAAAATTAAAATGTCACTTTGCCTTTTTTTAATAAATCATTTTCAGAAGAGCTTTATATGTGAATGTTTTACACATCATCATTAACGGTTTAAATAACCCCCTGCAAATTAATTCATACTCAGTTACTGATGCTTCATGTACTAAACAACACAGCTTAATATAATGCATTTCACAAAGAGAGTCATACTATCCTGCCGACAGTGTTGCATGTATGGAATCTGGATTGTGGTAATTCTGAATATTAAAGACTGGGCATTAAATATCACGTATATTTTGATATTGGTGAAAAAGGGGCTAGAGGAGAATGACACCAGTTTTCTATCCAGACGGACACCCATGGTCAACTGTGCAATAGACAGATTTCAAGCATCTCTCTACTATGTGCCATCAAAGCCTATGTGTCACTCAACAATGTATGCAGATTCAAGGATCCTCCATTCAGTGTTGCATTGTGACTACACAGAGTACCACCTAACTGCAAAGTTATAATGATGCAGGCCTAAGGCATGTTTCTGCAAAACCAATCAGGCCAAATATATGTGGAATAAAAGTAACATTATTGTCATAGGAATTAAAATCACTCTAATATCAGGTATAATTTTCCCATAGTAATAAAGTAAAAGATCAGAAGAAATAGGAGAAGTGGGTCCTTCTGCATTTCTAGTCTATTCTGCCATTTAACAGAATCAATTTCATCTTCCTGCAATATCTTGATAAATATTATTTACAAAATCAAACCTAAGCTTTAATATACTCAATGATTGAACATCTATGGTTCTCTAAAGTGGAGAATTGCAAAAATAAACAGCTGTGAGAAGAAATCTCTTCTTACCTCAGCTGTAAATCGTTGACTCCTTATTCTGAGAATATGACCCCTAATTCTATCCTTCTCAGTCAAGAGAAACATTCCCCAGCATCGACCCAGTCAAACCCCTTAGTTCAGGTTTTACAATATAATCAATTTATATTCTTCTAAAATCTAGGGAATACAGGCCGAAGTCTACCCAACCTCTTGTCAAAATATTTAGAGACCACTGACTTCTTAAAAAATTGAAGAAAATCAAAATGCCAATTATTTAACAAAAGAATGAATAGACAATAGGTGCAGGAGTAGGCCATTCTGCCCTTCAAGCCTGCACCACCATTCATCATGATCATCCTCAATCAGTATCCTGTTCCTGCCTTATCTCCATAACCCTTGATTCCACTATCCTTGAGAGCTCTATCCAATTCTTTCTTAAACGAATCCAGAGACTGGGCCTCCACTGCCTTCTGGGGCAGAGCAGTCCACACACCCACCACTCTCTGGGTGAAGAAGTTTCTCCTCATCTCTGTCCTAAATGGCCTACCCCTTATTTTTAAGCTGTGTCCTCTGGTTTCATAGTTTAAACTCTTTTTTGTAATAGTCAAATTAAATTTTACCTTAACTAACCACCCATACTCTTAACTAATATTAAAGATGAATCAACAAGAAAATCGTGTTTGATTACAAATTGTAATGTACACATGAAATAACAGATGCAAATAAGAGCGATTTTGCAAATTAGGGAAGCAGTCCACTAGCATATAGGTGATGTCATTCAATATCATCAATCTCAGTCATAAAGTCCTTCTAAACTCTTCCTTCCTCACAAACAGTTTCAGCTCCTCTCCTTCCAAGATGTAGTATAGTCCTAAGCCAACAGCAGTACATAAGAGTAGCCTACATTCCACAGGTAAAATCTTCAACAAAAATAGCAGTCATTAAGACATCCTAAGTTTAGCATGGGTAACATATAGTCACTGGAAAAGCGCAGCAGGTCAGGCAGCATCCAAGGAACAGGAGAATCGATGTTTCGGGCATAAGCCCTTCTTCAGGAATCCAGCAACACATTTTCAGCTCTGATCTCCAGCATCTGCAGTCCTCACTTTCTCCTCTAACATATAGTCACTAATATTATCTTCAAGTAACAGAAAGAGCTGTAGAAACTGTATTTGTTTGTGATCAGCTTCTGGATATAACCTCAGTTTTCTTCACCTTTCTGTACTGCACCATTGGACTCATAATTCTACGACACCACTTGGATAGCTCTGCACCTCTTTGTATAGTCTCAACCAATTTCAGTATGCTAAGGCGTTTTGGCTCAGTTGTGGTTTCCTTAGAGTTCATGAGGATCAGTTTGCTTTGTCTACTTCCTTTTTCTGTTTCCATTTTCAATTTGGGGCTATCTGGAAAAAGGATTGATTATTGTAGTTTGGATATGTGACTGAGATGAGTGTTGCTTGGGAAGGTTCCAAGAAGGGAGTGGGGATTCAGTAGGAGTGACTGTGTCTTTTTCATAGTTAGTCAGGAGCTATAGCACATTTTAATCCCTCTGACATTTTACAGCTAACTATGAATCTAACTGAATTGGAATAGCTCCAATGTCTTGAATTCTAACTTAAAATTAGGGGGATTTTCCAGAGGGTTTCAGATACAAGGCAATTGCCCATTGACATTTTAAACTTCCTGATTACTGCATAGTCACTGCATTGGGATCTCAGAGATGTTTCAAAGTACTTATTTCATGGTACATCTCTGACAAAGTATAGACTAGAAAATCTGGGCCAATGTTCCTGTGTCGTCACAGCAAAGTCCTATAAAATTGCAATATAACTTCTTTATTCTTGAACTACAATCTAACATACATCCTTTGCTTTCCCAATTGTTGTATACTCCATGCTCCATTTCTGTGATTCATGTAAAAGTTTCCTCTGAATTCCAGTATCTCCCAGTCTCCCATCATTTAATTAAAATCTGCCTTTCTTTTCTTCCCAATGAGGTATGCAACTTCATGTTTCTCCACGTTATACCTCAGCTGCCATGTACTTGCCCACTTACTAAATCTGTCCCGATCACTTTGCTGCTTCTTTGCAACATTCTATCAACTTACTTTCCACCTAACTTTGTACCATCAACAAACCTACAAACTTTACATTTGATTCCCCCATCCAAATCATTGACATATGTTTTAAATAGCCAAGGTCCTTGTAGCAATCCTTGACATCATTACCTCCAATCCCAAGAATCCTAATTGTGTGCAATAATCTCATGTGGGGCCATTTATCCAATGTCTTTTGAAAATCCAAAATCTCACTTGCTGTGAACAGCTGAAAGGAAATGCTGTTCTGGCTGTTTATGACAAACAGGATATTGACTATACTGAATCAATACGCCCCCAGTGAAGGAATCATTGTTGTCTGTCACTGCTTATATCTGTACTAGTATTGTCTTAAGTCAGATCCTTAACCAGATATTTAAGTAGTTTGTTTTTAACTGGTAATATTTTAATGCTACATTAACTGATGTATCATGACAAAAGGAAGAAGACTATTAAAATAGTAAACTTGAACCCAGTTAATTTGGTGGTACTTGTGCAAAGGTAATTCAAAATATGATCTCTATGACCTCATGCTTTCTGCTTTGCCCAAGGCTTCATATTTTAAACAGAAGGACTATCTTTCCCCTCTGTCTTTCTTGAAAATTAAATGTAGTTCAATTCACTTCGTAATTTTACTAGCAGGAAATTCAACCTGGACAAACTTCCCAATGGTGACAACTAAATATAAACGATCTAGCCTAATCTCACTTTCCAGCTCCTGGTCCATAGCCTTGCAGGTTTGCATTGCAAAAAGTACATGGTTATGCCAATGAGCAGTTCTGCCTCTGCCACTGTTTCAGGTAAAACTTCAGGCTGTCAATCTCTGAGTCTCAACTCCCCTCAAAGTACACTGCCTGATTACTGGCCACTCTAAAGGCAGCACAGTGGCTCAGTGGTTAGCACCACTGCCTCACAGCACCAGGGACCTGGGTTCAATTTCAGCCTCAGGTGGCTGTGTGGAGTTTGCACATTCTCTCCATGTCTGTGTGGGTTTCCTCCAGGTGCTCCAGTTTCCTCCCACAATCCAAAGACGTGCAGATTGGGTGAATTGCCCATGCTAAATTGCCCACGGTGTTTTGGGATGTGTAGGTTAACTGCATTAATCAGAGGTAAATGTGGAATGGAAGGGGAATGGGTCTGGGTGGGATATTCTTCAGAGGGTCGGTGTGGACTTGTTGGGCCAAATGACCTGTTTCCAGGTAGGAGGGTTTCTATGCAAATACCTGTGTAAATATCCCAAGGTGTCAATGGTAATACTCTCGTCAGTGTGAGAAAAATGAAGAAGGGGCAGCACAGTGGCTCAGTGGTTAGCACTGTTGCCTCACGGTGCCAGGGACCTGGGTTCAATTCCAGCCCTGGGCGACTGTCTGTGTGGAGTTTGCACATTCTCCCTGTGTCTGCGTGGATTTCCTCCGGGTGCTTCGGTTTCCTCCCACAGTCCAATGATGTACAGGTTAGGGTGAATTGGCCATGCTGAATTGCCCAAACATTTCAGGGATGTGTAGGTTAGGCATATTTGTCAGGGGCAAATATAGGGGAGTGGGTCTGGGCGGATTACTCTTTGGAGGATCGGTGTGGACTAGTCGGGCTAAAGGGCCTGTTTCCACATTGTAGGGATTCTAATTCTAATTCCAAATACCAAGGGAAAGAGGTCATTGTTTTCCATTCTATCTTCGCCCCTGGAGATTTTGTAAACCTCAATTAAATCTCCTCCAGCCTCTTCTGTTCCACAGATAACAAGCCAGTCTTGTTATCTTGCAACATAGCAAAACTTTTCCAGTTAATCTCCTCTGATATGTCTTTAATGCAATGATCACATTCTTCCGATCACAAGGTGGCCTGAATACTATGGAGTGCTTTAACTGTGGCCTAACTTGCACTTTACAGTTCTAGAATAAATTCACTGCTCCTATCTTAATTAAGTGAGCAAAGAAATGTTCCCTATGTGCCTTCTCAGCATCTTAACTTTTTGCTCTACTATTTTCAGAAATCTGTGGACATTCATTTTAAGGTCCTTCTGTTCTAGATTTCTGAGATTGCCATCATTTATTCAGAGAATTCCCTTGCCTTTGTCACTCTTCTTAAATGAATTACCTCATACTTTTCCTGAGTTAATTTATTTTGCCACTTTCTTGCTTATCCTTTTCTTAATACTTTCTTTCATTGGATATCAATGTTACCAGTTAGACCAGCATGTGTTGCCTATCCCTAATAGTCCTTAAACCGAAAGGTTTGCTAGGGCTATTTCAGAGGGCGATTCAAAGTCCTCTGTATTGCTGTGGGTCTAGACTGACTGTAGAACAAATCAGGGAGGGATTGCACATTCCCTTCTTTGAAGGGCAGTAGTAAACCAGTTGCTTTCTAATGACAACTAGTAATGTCTTCATAGATGTTTTCAGACGAGCTTTAAATTTCAAGTTTATTCAGTGATTTCCAACAACTGCTGTTGTGAGATTTAAACCAGAGCATTATTTGGGCCGCTGTATTACCAGTCCAGCGACATTATGACCACACCTTCTTAGTTCCCTCAATATTGGATTTATTTTAGCTTGGAAAAATCTAATTGGGGATCGAAGGAAGTGCAAAACTCTAAGTGCCCAATACATTCAATACAAATTACACAGTTCTACAAATGTTTGCATTACGAACATGTTGGGTAGGATGGGGTGGATGAGTACTTTTTTTTTTACTCGACATGCTCCTATTCTGCCGAAAGAGTGGTTCATTTCTGTACTGTAACCCTTAAGCACTGTAACTCCCTGTATCCTATCTGAAAGCATTCACAAAGGAGGATGGTGAGCAACTTCACCCTCAAAAGCCCATATTTTCCAAAGATGTTGGAAAATCCAATTGCAGAGACAACCAGAGAAAAATCACTGTGTATTTGAAATACCCTCACTCAAGAGACAGAACGTGAGATTGGAGAAGTAACAAGATTAATAGAGAAGGAAGCTGGGATGGGTTTGAAGCTGCAAGTGTCTGGCTCAATGGTGGTAGTCAACAAGTGAGTTGGGCAGAGTGTGGAGTTTGGTGAATTAATTGGGGCTGAGGGTGTTGCTCGGTGAGTGAACTGGGGCTGACGATGATGCTCGCTGAGTGAATTGGGACAGAGGGTGATGCTCGGTGAGTTAATTGGGGCTAAGGATGATGCTAAGTGAGTGAATTGGGACAGAGGGTGATGCTCGGTGAGTGAATTGGGGCTGTGTGAGATGCTCGGTGAGTGAAATGGGGCTGAGGGTGACGCTCAGTGAGTGAACTGGGGCTGAAGGTGTTGCTTGGTGAGTGAACTGGGGCTGAAGGTGTTGCTCAGTGAGTGAACTGGGGCTGAGGGTATTGCTTGGTGAGTGACTTGGGGCTGAGGGTGATGCTCGGTGAGTGAACTGGGGCTGAAGGTGATGCTCGGTGAGTGACTTGGGGCTGACGGTGATGCTCGGTGAGTGAATTTGGGCTGTCGGTGATGCTCGGTGAGTGAACTGGGGTTAAGAGTGATGCTTGGTGAGTGAACTGGGGCTGAGGGTATTGCTTGGTGAGTGAACTGGGGCTGAGGACGATGCTCGGTGAGTGAACTGGGGCTGAGGGTGATGCTCGGTGAGTGAACTGGGGCTGAGGGTGATGCTCGGTGAGTGAACTGGGGCTGAGGGTGATGCTCGGTGAGTGAACTGGGGCTGAGGGTGATGCTCGGTGAGTGAACTGGGGCTGAGGGTGATGCTCGGTGAGTGAACTGGGGCTGAGGGTGATGCTCGGTGAGTGAACTGGGGCTGAGGGTGATGCTCGGTGAGTGAACTGGGGCTGAGGGTGATGCTCGGTGAGTGAACTGGGGCTGAGGGTGATGCTCGGTGAGTGAACTGGGGCTGAGGGTGATGCTCGGTGAGTGAACTGGGGCTGAGGGTGATGCTCGGTGAGTGAACGGGAGCTGAGTGTGATGCTCGGTGAGTGAACCGGAGAAGAGTCTGGTGTCACGCTTTTGTCTATTTGCAAATATTGTCAAGTTTCTTCTACAAACTGCTCAAGGCACTGGATATTGCAAAGGCTATGAGCCCTGACAACACTTCAGCAGTAATATTAGTCATGCTTCAGAACTTGCTGCACTCTAGCTAAGTTGTTCCAGTAGTTACAACATTGGCATCTATCTAAATGCAGACATCAGCCCAGATTTGTCCTGTCCACAAACAGGCAGGCCAACTCTAACTCAGCCAATTGCAACCAGTTTATTTTCACTCATCAGGAATGTAAGGGAAGTTGTTAACAGTTTATCAAACAGAAAATACTCACCAATAATCAGCTCACTGAGATTCAGTTTGGGTTCTGCCAGGTCCACCATTGGCTAAAAGAGCTGAGCCAAGTGTTGAAGTGAAGGTGGCTGCCTTTGACACCAGGCATCATTTGACTGAGTTTGGCAGAAGCAACCTGATGAAAATTGGCATTAATGGGAATCGGGGTAAACTCTACATTGGCTCCATTCGCATGAAGGAAGCTGGTTGCGACTGTTTGAGGTCTATTAACTTAGCCAAAGGGCCTCACTAAAGGAGTTCATCAGAGTAGTGTCTTAATCCTAAGCATCTTCAGTTGCTTCAACAATGGCCACCTCTCCATCACCAGGTAAGAGCTGGGAATGTTCAGTACTATTTATTACTCCTCAGATAATGAGGTAAAGTACTTCAAAAGCAGCAAGACCTGGATGACATGCAAGCTTGGGCTGCTAGATCAAAAGTAACTTTCACACTACATAAATGCCAGGCAATGATCATCTCAAACAAGAGAGGATGAAACCATCTTAATTTTACATTCAATGACATTACCATAGTTGAATCCCTCATTATCAACATCTTGAAGTTACTATCAATCAGAAACAGAATCACACCAGCCAGCCAAATATTGTGGTTGCAAGAAAAAAGTTAAGGCTAGGAGTTCTGTGCAGAGAAATTCATTTTTTGTCTCATCACAGTTGGTTCAGCATCTACAAGTAAGGAGCGTGATGGAACATTCTCCATTTGCTTGGATGAGTGCAACTCCAGCAACATTTAGGAAGTTGAATGTTCTCCTACAAGATGCACTCCAATAACTCATCAAGTTTCCTTAGGTATGACCTTCTAAACCCATGACCTCATTATCTAGAAGAACTTGAGCAGCAGATGCATTGGATTATCAGAACCTGCAAGTTCACCTCTGAGATACCAGAACTTATAAGCCCCCGACAGATTTACAATGATTTGTCAAAGGAGCAAATGTGATGAGAGGAAAGTTTTTCATACAATGAGCAGTTAGGGGCTAGAATGCACTGCCTAGAAGTGTAGTGGAGGTAAGTTCAACTGAGGCATTCATGAAGATATTGAATGTTTATTTGGATAGAAATAATGTGCAATGAAAAAGGCAGGAGTTCACTTGCGGATCCGGAGCAGACAAATGGGCTGAATGGCCTTCTGCACCATAACACTGTGATCCTTGAAGTTCCCTTTTGAGGTACCAGCTCCAGCAATTTTCCCTACCAATGACACAACACCCTAACTTGAAACTATATATTGCCATTCCTTCAACGTTGCTCAGTCAATATCATGGAATACCTTCCTAGCAGCTCTGTGGGTGTACCTACATTACATGGTCTGAAGCTGTTCACCATCACCTTCTCAATGCCAATTAGGGATGGGAAATAAATGTCATGCCAACCAGGCAAGTCCACACAACATGAATGAAGGAAAAAAATCATAGCTGCTTTCTTCGACGTCAATGTGTCTTCATTGAGTATCATGTGAAAATCTGCCCACTGTGCTCTAAATTTAGATGAGTTATATAGATCAGGAGCAGAAGGAACAAGTTTTGCTGAATGTGGTGACACCTTTTTCAAAATACTGCCACAACTTGTAGTTCTCCCTAACTCCTACACTGTCATTCATGTCTTTTGAACAATTTCTTCAAAAGTTACAAGGTTTTATGAGGAATTCTAATAATTTGAGCTTGTGTGCAACATTTCTTGGGAGTTTATATACTTTACATAGAATCACATAGAATGTACAGAATGGAAACAGACCACTCGGTTCATGTGCTGCTCATGTCCCATGTGCAGTTAGAGTCACAGAGATGTACAGCATGGAAACAGACCCTTCGGTCCAACCCGTCCATGCCGACCAGATATCCCAACCCAATCTAGACCCACCTGCCAGCACCTGGCCCATATCCCTCCAAACCCTTCCTATTCATATACCCATCCAAATGCCTTTTAAATGTTGCAATTGTACCAGCCTCCACCACATCCTCTGGCAGCTCATTCCATACATGTACCACTCTCTGCATAAAAAAGTTGCCCCTTAGGTCTCTTTTATATCTTTCCTCTCTCACCCTAAACCTATGCCCTCTAGTTCTGGACTCCCCGAACCCAGGGAAAAGACTCTGCTTATTTATCCTATCCATGCCCCTCATAATTTTGTAAACCTCTATAAGGACACCCCTCAGCCTCTGACATTCCAGGGAAAACAGCCCCAGCCTGTTCAACCTCTCCCTATAGCTCAAATCCTCCAACCCTGGCAACATCCTTGTAGATCTTTTCTGAACCCTTTCAAATTTCACAACATCTTTCCGATAGGAAGGAGACCAGAATTGCATGCAATATTCCAACAGTGGCCTAACCAATGTCCTGTACAGCCGCAACATGACCTCCCAACTCCTGTGCTCAAACTCTGACCAATAAAGGAAAGCATACCAAACGCCGCCTTCACTATCCTATCTACCTGTGACTCCACTTTCAAGGAGCTATGAACCTGCACTCCAAGGTCTCTTTGTTCAGCAACACTCCCTAGGACCTTACCATTAAGTGTATAAGTCCTGCTAAGATTTGCTTTCCCAAAATGCAGCACCTTGCTCTGAATTAAACTCCATCTGCCACTTCTCGGCCCATTGGCCCATCTGGTCCAGATCCTGTTGTAATCTGAGGTAACCCTCTTTGCTGTCTACTACACCTCCAATTTTGGTGTCATCTGCAAACTTACTAACTGTACCTCTTATGTTCGCATCCAAATCATTTATGTAAATGACAAAAAGTATAGGGCCCAGCACTGATCCTTATGGCATTCCACTGGTCACAGGCCTCCAGTCTGAAAAACAACCATCCACCACCACCCTCTGTCTGCTACCTTTGAGCCAGTTCTATATCCAAATGGCTAGTTCTCCCTGTATTCTATGAGATCTAACCTTGCTAATCTGCCTACTATGGGGAACCTTGTCAAACGCCTTACTGAAGTCCACATAGATCACATCTACTGCTCTGCCCTCATCAATCTTCTTCAAAATACTCAATTGTTTGCGAGACATGATTTCCCACGCACAAAGCCATGTTGACTATCCCGAATCAGTCCTTGCCTTTCCAAATACATGTACATCCTGTGCCTCAGGATTCCTTCCAACAACTTGTCCACCACCAAGGTCAGGCTCACCGGTCTATAGTTCCCTGACTTATCTTTACCGCCCTTCTTAAACAGTGGCAGCACGTTTGCCAACCTCCAGTCTTCTGGCACCTCACCTGTGACTATCGATGATACAAATATCTTAGCAAGAGGCCCAGGAATCACTTCTCTAGCTTCCCATTGAGCTCTCGGGTACACCTGATCAGGTCCTGGGGATTGATCCACTTTTATGTGTTTCAAGACATCCAGCACTTCCTCCTCTGTAATATGGACATTTTGCAAGATGTCACCAACTATTTCCCGACAATCTATATCTTCCATATCCTTTTCCACAGTAAATACTGATGCAAAATATTCACTTAGTATCTCCCCCATTTTCTGTGACTCCACACAAAGGCCACCTTACTGATCTTTGAGAGGCCCTATTCTCTCCCTAGTTACCCTTTTGTCCTTAATGTATTTGTAAAAACCCTTTGGATTCTCTTTAATTCTATTTGCCAAAGCTATCTTATGTCCCCTTTTTGCCCTCCTGATTTCCCTCTTCACTATACTCCTACTTCCCTTATACTCTTCTAAGGATTCACTCGATCTATCCTGTCTGCACCTGCCATACGCTTCCTTCTTTTTCTTAACCAAACCCTCAATTTGAAAGGCTTTTGCCCGAACAGTCTATTTCGCTGCTCCTTGGATGCTGCCTGAACGGCTGTGTTCTTCCAGCACCACTAATCCAGAACCTCAATTTCTTTAGTCATCCAGTATTCCCTATACATACCAGCCTTCCCTTCCATCCTGACAGGAATATACTTTCTCTGGATTCTTGTTCTCTCATTTCTGAAGGCTTCCAATTTCCAGCCCATCCCTTTATCTGCGAACATCTGCTTCCAATCAGCTTTTGAAAGTTCTTGCTTAATACTGTCAAAATTGGCCTTTCTCCAAATTAGAACTTCAACTTTTAGATCTAGTCTATCCTTTTCCATCACTATTTTAAAACGAATAGAATTATGGTCGCTGGCCCCAAAGTGCTCCCCCACTGACACCTCAGTCACCTACCCTGCCTTATTTCCCAAGAGTAGGTCAAGTTTTGCACCTTCACTAGTAGGTACATCCACACACTGAATCATAAAATTGGATTTTCTAATGGATTCCCAGTTCCCCAAAATAGTCAAGAAGGTTGGTCAGGCAGAATTTACACCTTCTGAAATAACAGGAGCCACCATTGACTCGGCTACTTTAACTTAGATACTCAACTTTGCCTCGAACGATTATTTTGCAGGTGGCCAATGCAAGTCAAAACAATGTAAGCGCTCAGATTTGTTTCATTACCTTTCTTGAAAATACCTGTTTGCTGCTTTCCAGTTTAGTGCAACACGCTATAAAGTGAATCTCTCCTGACGACTTGCCTTATGAATACATTGAACATGTTTCAATATTAAATGTCACCTTACCTTTGTGTAGTCAACAAGGTTCTGATATTCAATATAGTTCCCACCTCCAACAACAAAGACAATAGCCTAGAAAATGAACAAACAAACTTTGTGAACATTCTTTTCTGCTCCAGCACTTCTTTTAAAACTCCAGACTGTTTTGAATTTTCAAACAGGTCGTGTGGACAACAAGGTGAATATAAAAACAGACAAGTTGCTATAATATTAGCCCACACTTGCAAAGTGGCGCCCTCAAGCTACAAATTGTCTTCCATTCTAATAGAGATAGAGAGACAGAGAGATGGGGAGAGAGAGAGAGAGAGAGAGAGATGGACAGAGATGGAAAGAGAGAGAGAGAGAGAGACAGACACAGAGAGAGAGAGAGAGAGAGAGAGAGAGAGAGAGCAGATATCCCAACCCAATCTAATTCCACCTGCCAGCAACCGGCCTATATCCCTTCAAACTTTTCCTATTCATAAACCCATCCAAATGCCTTTTAAATGTTGCAATTGTACCATCCTCCACCACTTCCTCTGGCAGCTCATTGCATACACACACCACCCTCTGTGTGAAAAGGTTGCCCCCTTAGGTCTCTTTCATATCTTTCCCCTCTCACCCTAAACCTATGCCCTCTAGTTCTGGACTCTCCCACCCCAGGGAAAAGACTTTGTCTATTTATCCTTTCCATGCCCCTCATGATTTTATAAACCTCTATAAGGACACCCTTCAACCTCTGACGCTCCAGGGAAAACAACCCCAGCCTGTTCAGCCTCTCCCTATAGCTCAAATCCTCCAACCCTGGCAACATCCTTGTAAATCTTTTCTGAACCCTTTCAAGTTTCACACCATCTTTCCGATAGCAAGGAGACCAGAATGGCACGCAATATTCCAACAGTGGCCTAACCAATGTCTGTACAGCCGCAACATGACCTCCCAACTCCTGTACTCAATACTCTGACCAATAAAAGAAAGCATACCAAACGCCTTCTTCACTATCCTATCTACCTGTGACTCTTTCAAGGAGCTATGAACCTGCACTCCAAGGTCTCTTTATTCAGCAACACTCCCTGGTACCTTACCATTCAGTGTATAAATCCTGCTAAGATTTGTTTTCCCAAAATGCAGCACCTCGCATTTATCTGAATTAAACTCCATCTGCCACTACTCAGCCCATTGGCCCATCTGGCCAAGATCTTGTTGTAATCTGAAGTAAGCTTCTTCGCTGTTCACTACACCGCCAATTTTGGTGTCATCTGTAAACTTACTAACTGTACCTCTAATGCTCACATCCAAATCATTTATGTAAATGACAAAAAGTCATTTGTGGCACTCTACTGGTCACAGGCCTCCAGTCTGTAAAACAACCCTCCACCACCACCCTCTGTCTTCTACCTTTGAGCCGGCCCTGCATCCAAATGGCAAGTTCTCCCTGTATTTCACGAGATCTAACCTTGCTAATCAGTCTCCCATGGGAAACCTTGTTGAAAGCCTTACTGAAGTCCGTATAGATCACATCTACTGCTCTGCCCTCATCAACCGTCTGTGTTACTTCTTCAAAAAACTCAATCAAGTTTGTGAGACATGATTTCCCACTCACAAAGCCATGTTGATTATCCCTAAACAGTTCTTGCCTTTTAAAATACATATATAGCCCGTCCCTCAGAATTCCCTCCAACAACTTACCCACCACTGACGTAAGGCTCAAGATCTATAGTTCCCTGGCTTGTCCTTACCACCCTTCTTAAACAGTGGCACCACGTTTGCCAACCCCCAGTCTTCCAGCACCTCACCTGTGACTATCAATGATACAAATATATCAGCAAGAGGCCCTGCAATCATTTCTCTAGCTTCCCACAGAGTTCTAGGGTACACCTGATCAGGTCCTGGGGATTTATCCACTTTTATGCGTTTCAAGATATCCAATACTTCCTCCTCTGTAATATGGATATTTTGCAAGGTGTTGCCATCTATTTCCCTATAGTCTATATCTTCCATATCCTTTTCCACAGTAAATACTGATGAAAAATACTCACTTATTACCTCCCCCATTTTCTGTGGCCGCCTTGCTAATCTTTGAGAGGTCCTATTCTCTCCCTAGTTACCCTTTTGTCCTTCATTTATTCGTAAAAACTCTTTGGATTCTCCTGAATTCTATTTGCCAAAGCTATCTCATGTCCCCTTTTTGCCCTCCTGATTTCCCTCTTAAGTATACTCCTACTGCCTTTGCACCCTTCTAAGGATTCACTCGATATATCCTGTCTATACCTTACATATGCTTCCTTCTTTTTCTTAACCAAACCCTCAATTTCTTTCGTCATCCAGCATTCCCTTCACCTGCCTTTCTTTTCACCGAACAGGAATATACTCTCTGGATTTTCGTTATCTCATTCCTGAAGGCTTCCCATTTTCCAGCCGTCCCTTTACCTGCGAACATCTGTCCCCAATCAGCTTTTGAAAGTTCTTGTCTAATACCGTCAAAATTAGCCTTTCTCCAATTTAGACATTCAACATTTAGATCTGGTCTATCCTTTTCCATCACTATTTTAAATCTAATGGAAGTATGGTCGCTGGCCCCAAAGTGCTCTCCCACTGACACCTCAGTCACCTGCCCTGCCTTATTTCCAAGAGTAGGTCAAGTTTTGCACCTTCTCTAGTAGATACATCCACATACTAAATCAGAAAATTTTCTTGCACACACTTAACAAATTCCTCTCCATCTAAACCCTTAACACTATGGCAGTCCCAGTCTATGTTTGGAAAGTAAAAATCCCCTCCCATAACCACCCTATTATTCTTACAGATAGCTGAGATCTCCTTACAAGTTTGTTTCTCAATTTTCCTCTGACTATTAGGAGGACTATAATACAATCCCAATAAGGTGATCAGCCTTTTCTTATTTCTCAGTTCCACCCAACAACTTCCCTGCATGTATTTCCAGGAATATCCTCCCTCAGCACAGCTATAATGCTATCCCTTATCAAAAACGCCACCCCTCCTCCTCTCTTGCCTCCCTTTCTATCCTTCCTGTAGGATTCGTATCCTGGAACATTAAGCTGCCAGCCCTGCCCATCCCTGAGCCATGTTTCCGTAATTGCTATGATATCCCAGTCCCATGTTCCTAACCATGCCCTAAGTTCATCTGCCTTCCCTTTTAGGCCCCTTGCATGGAAATAAATGCAGTTTAATTTATTAGTCCTACTTTGTCCCTGCCTGCCCTGACTGTTTGACTCTCTTCTGTTCTCAACTGTACCAGTGTCAGATTGATCTCCTTCCTCTCTATCTCCCTGGGTCCCCCCCAACCCATCCACCCCCTTACTAGTTTAAATCCTCCCAAGCAGCGCTAGCAAATCTCCCTGCCAGTATATTAGTCCCCTTCCAATTTAGATGCAACCCGGCCTTCACTTCTACCCCAAAAGAGATTCCAATGATTCAAAAATGTGAATCCTTCTCCCATACACCAGTTCCTCAGCCATGCATTCATCTGCTCTATCCTCCCACTCCTGCCCTCACTAGCTTGTAGCACCAGGAGTAATCCAGATATTACTACTCTCGAGGACCTCCTTTTAAAATTTCTGCCTAACTCTTTGTAGTCTCCCTTCAGAATCTCAACTTTTTCCCTTCCTATATTGTTGGCTCCAATGTGAACAATGACCTCTTGCTGGCCTCTATCCCCCGTGAGAACATTCTATACCGTCTCTGAGACATCCTTGATCCTGGCACCAGGGAAGCAACACACCATTCTGATTTTTCTCTGCTGGCCACAGAAATGTCTGTCTGTACCTCGGACTAGAGAATCCCCTAACACAATTGATCTCTTGGAACCTGACGTACCCCTTGTTGCATTAGAGCCAGTCTCAATAACAGAAACTTGGTTGTTCTTGCTACATCCATCACTCCTTACATTTTCCAAAACGCATACTTGTTTGAAATGGGGATAGCCACAGAAGACTCCTGCAGTAGGTGCCTACCTCTCTTATCTTTCCTGGAGCTAACCCATCTATGTGATTGTATCTGAGACTTTCCCCCCTTCCTATAACTGCCATCCATCACATACTGCTGCTGTTGCAATTTCCTCATTGCTTCTAACTATCTCTCCAAACAATCCATTCAATCTTATAAGATTTGTAACCAACAGATTTATTGCAGAGAAATCCGCAGTAACCCTTAAACTTTCTTTTAACTCCAGCATCTGACAAGAAGCACATATCACTCTACTAAAAGCCACTTTTGGTCCTTCACAATCTGCAGACTCAGAAAATAACACTGTCTTATTCCTCTACAAAACACTGCCCCAGGTTAGATTAATAGTTACGGGCTTATATTTTAAGTTTAATCAAGAGATAGATCTCACAAAACATATAATCAAGAAAGAACCCACTGTACTCACTACTGCAGACTTTCTGCAGGCCACTTAAAACAATTAACTTATCTGATTCTGTGCTGTCAACTTTGCCCAAACAGTTCCTCCAAGATCAGTTGTGAATTTCACTGTTTGTTAATTTTCCCAGACACACTCCGATGTCCAGCGATACATGAATTCAACAGCAAAGGCAGTACTGTGCAGGTACACTCTGGTCAGTTTCTTTCTCTCTCTCTCCCTCCTGCACTGACCTTACTATGTGCTTCATTTGTCTGGTCTTCTCCCTTTTAAAACAGTTGTTGTTTTGACTTTTTTTCCCCCCAAAGTTCGAAAACAATGCAACAGCATGTAAAACAGTAATTGCTGCTCCTGGAATTCGAAGAAATCACCTCCAGCACCTAAAATACCTCAAAAAAGGAGCAGCTGTTACAGCCAGAAATTTTCCCTGTCCTCCATCTTGGATTACCCAGAATCCTGAGAGAGAGGTTTACCTCTATGTTACATTGCTACAGTGTAAATTTTGAATTTGGATTTGAAAGGATTCACAGATTTGCATTTATATTGCACCTTTTAGGTAACAAAATATTTGAAGCCATTTTAGAAGTTTTATTGAATAAAATTTGATCTCAAACCACATGAGATGAAATTAGTGTGCATGAACAAAAACTTGGTCAAAGAGGCAGGTTTTAAGTTGCATTTTAAAGCAGAAAAGAGAGGTAAAACATTGGAGAGATTTACAAAGGAAATTCCAAAATTTAGGAATGAAGTCACAGTGACCAATTTCAGATAATTAAAATTGGAGATGCTTAAGATGCCAGAATTGGTGAAATGCTGAGATTTTGTGAAACTGTAAGCCTGGTGGAGATCACAGGGATCTTTATGCTTTCCTTGGATGTAGATGTCACTGCTTATTATGTGTTATCCATCCTCAGTGCCCTTGAGTTAAGTGGCAGTAGTTAAGAGTTAAACACATCACTGTGGGTCTGGAGTTACAAGTAGGCCAGACAAGGTAAGGACAGCAGTTTTATTTTCCTCAAGGATAGTAATGAACCAAATGAGTTTTTATACCAATCAACAACAGTTTTAAAGTCACCATCACTTCTCACAGATCTAGCAATTCAAGACTGGGCATCCATGAGGTGTTGTGGGTCTTCAGTAGCAGAAAACTTGTACACCAACATAATCTTCAACGTCATGGCCTGGCATATCCAACACTCTGGCAGACATCAAGCTAGGGGATCAACTCTGGTTTAACGAAGAGTGCAGGTGACACGGAAGTACTGAAGACTTGGGTTCCAGAAATACCACACCCCAAGGCAAACTGTTCCAGCACAGCGATACAATGGCAGCCAAGCATCTAACCAGCAATGTACAAAACTGCCTGGGTATGCACTGTTTACTAAAAGCAGGACAAATCCAACCCAGCCAATTATTGCTCCATTAGTTTACTCTTAATCAGCATTAATGTGATGGAAAATGTCATCAACAGTGCTAACAAGCAGCGCTACCTGGTCACTGACACACAGGGCCACTTAGCTCTGTACCTTACTACAGCTTTAGTTCAAACATGGACAAACCAGTTCACTTCAGAGATTAGGTGGAAGTGACTGCCTTTGACAAGGGTACGCTTGACCAAATGTTGCCTCAAGGAGCCTTAGTAAAACTGGAGTCAATGGGGATCGGGGAAAACCTCTTCTGGATGGAATCTTACCTGGCACAAAGGAAAATGGTTATGACAATTAGAAGTTAGTCATCTCAGCTCCAGATATATCACTGCTGCACTGGGTACTCACAATGTGATCTCCTCTATATTGGGAGACGAAACACAGATTAGATGACTACCTTGCAGAACATCTATGTTCTGTCCATAAAAATGCCCCCAAGCTTCCAAGTGCCTGCCATTTTGACATACCATCATATTCTCACACCAATATTTCTGTCTCAAGCTTGCTACAGTGAGCCTCACTGAAGCTTGATAAATAATATCTCATCTTTTGCTTGGGGACCCTGCAGTCTATAGGACTCAACATTGAGTTCAATAACTTTAAAGCCTGACCATGCTTTTCGTTTTCACCTACGCCTACATCCTGACATGGATTGCTTTCAGAACGACCTACTCATTCTCTCTTACTATTAGCCCTCATTATCACTTATACAGTTTTTTTTTCTGTTCTGGTTTACTATCAATAATCCTCTTGCTTACCTTATGTATATCTCCAGCTATCCACATAACTTTATAATGCTGCCACCCCGCCTACTCCCAAACCCCATGTTCAGCAGAGATACCACTTTTTCCCAGCTGCTATCAATTCTGAAGAAGGGTCAACAGACTTGAAATGTTAATTCTACTTTCCTCCCAATGGGTGCTGCCAGACGTGTTGAGTTTCTCCAGCAATTTTGTTTTTGTTTCAACACTGGAGTTCTGAAGGGAATGTCTTAGACTGAACCACCTTCAGCTGCTTCATCAGTGACCGTCCCTCCATCATAGGGTCAGAAGTGGGGATATTTACTGACTATTGCATAATATTTAGCATCATTCCTGGCTTCTCAGGTACTGAAGTATTCCATGTCCAAATGCAGCAAGATCTGGACAGCATCCAAGCTTGGGCCGACAAGTGGCAAGTCAAATTTGTGTCTTGCAAGTGCCTGGCAAAGACTATCTGCACCAAGTGAGAATCTAACCATTGTTCCTTGACAATCAATAGCATTAGTATCACTGAATTTCCCACTATCAACATCCTGGAGGTTAACTGATCATAAATTTAACTGGACTAGACTTATAAGTAGTGTGGCGATAAAAGCAGATCACAGGTTAGTAATCTGCATTGAGTAGCTCAAATCCTTACTCTCCAAAGCCTATCCACCATCTATAAGGCACAAGTGATAGAATGATTTCAGCTCCAACAACACTCAAGAAGCTGGACACCATCCAGGACAAAGCAGACCACTTGAGTGCACCACATGTGTTGAGGGTTGAAAATCCTGGAATTTCCACCCTATTGGTGTTGTGGGTGCACCAACACTAAATTGACTCAGTGGTTCAAACAGGCAGCTCACTACCAACTTCTTAAAGGTAATTAGGAATGGGCAATAAACTCTTTGGTATTAGAAAACTTGATGATGGTGTTTAACCTTGAGTCTTCAAGCAAGTCAGCAAATCATCGTTATATAGATCCCAGTTCTGATAATGATGCCTCAGAGATCTAATTTTCTCAAATCTTCTCAAGTTTACTCTATTCTATGTGAAATCCTACTCTCCACTGCAGCTCCTGAGATGTAATTCTTGGCAGAGGAGTTGTGTCAACTGAAGAGACTAGGAAGTAGTTGAGCGATAGGACGAAGATGTCTTACCCTAAGGAATAGTAGAAAAATCATCAGAATATTTTCCATTTCCTTTTATGCCAGCCAATTCTGTCAGTAGTTATGATGGGAGCTGACAGTGTTTCATTTTCTTTTCAAAGTACAACTTTAACTTTTCCTCAGACCATAAAGGACAAGAGGAGAACACTCTCAGCTCCCAAGAAGAACTTCACTACTGCCAAGATGTTGAAAGAGCAATTCAACTTACCACTTCCACTTTATGAAATTTTGATGGATTAGATCCTGAAATATTTCTTTTTTGACTCAGATCTCCTTTGATCAGTTTTCACTGCTTTGCTGTTGTCATTATCAATGCCACAGTCCAGACACCAGCTGTTGTGAGAAGCTGGCATCCCAATTTGTCTAAGTCTTTGCCTTGCAAGGAAAAGATAGCTGAGCATTCACTCAGAAGTCTTGCTGAGTTGCACCTCTGTATTTATTGTGACTAGTTAATAGTTCATCAGTTTGTTCTAGTATAATGTTCAGTCTTCATTAATCTAAAGATCCTAGAACTCAGTCATTACATTTACACGGTTAGCAGAAGGAATCAAAGTTTGAGAAAAGGGTGACGTCAGCAGTCTTGAAGCACAGAGAACTGGTTACAAATATGAAATTTGGAAGTATGCAATGCTTTTCTTCCATGGTGAAGGGTGGGGTGAAGGGGGAATCAAGTAATTTGCTCTGCATCAAGCTCTGGTGGCTTGGTTGCAATGCATACATGGGTGTAGAAGTTTGGTTACGTTGAAAATTAAAAAGAAATTTATTTTCTGTAATTTCAAGTCTAAGTTGCACACAAAATAGAATTCAGTCATGCTGTTTTAATTAGTTATTGTAAAAATATTAAAACTTGAATTCTGTGTCACTTCTCTGTTAGTCACTGGAAATTCAAATAGTTTCTTAAAAGTACTTTTTCCTAATGGATAGTGGAGGAATGCAGGTTAATTTCTTTATTTTCCTGCAGCTTGATTAATCACAGTAAGATTTCAAAACAGGTTTTTTTTGCAATTGTAATGAAAAGTTAAGCATTTACTTGCATAACTCCCAGAAATTAATCATAGCATCCACTCCTTAGTCTCATAAGCAAACACACATTAAGACAGGATAATTTCTAAAAACAAAAAGTCACATGAATTTTGATTTCTTTTAGACCAAGGTCAATATTATTTCTTGTTCTTCAACAAGGTTGTTTGGAGTGCGGCAAGCCTGTAAATTTCATTTTTGGCTCAGTGAAGAGTCAAAGAGATGTACAGCTCGGAATCAGACCCTTCGGTCCAACTCGTCCATGCCGACCAGATATCGTAACCTAATCTACTCCCATTTGCCAGCACTTGGCCCATATCCCTCTAAACCATTCCTAATCATATACCCATCCAGATGCTTTTTAAATGCTGTAATTGTATCAGCCTCCACCACTTCCTCGGATAGCTCATTCCATAGACGGACCACATTCGTCGTGAAAAAGTTGCCCCTTAAAGTCTTTTTAGATCTTTCCCCTCTCCCTAAACTGATGCCCTCTAGTTCTGGACTCCCCTAATCCAGGGAAAAGACTTTATCTATTTACCCTATCCATGCCCCTCATGATTTTATAAGTTGTTGAAAAGGACATGGAAGATATAGAATGTAGGGAAATAGATGGTGACATCTTGAAAAATGTCCACATTTCAAGACATCCAGCAGTTCCTCCTCTGTAATGCATAAAAGTGGATAAATCTCCAGGACCTGATCAGATGGACCCTAGAACTCTGTGGGAAGCTTTGGAAATGATTGCTGGACCTCTTGCTGAGATATTTGCATCATTGATAGTCACAGATGAGGTGCTGGAAGACTGGAGATTGGATAACGTGGTGCCACTGTTTAAGAAAGGTGGCAAGGACAAGCCAGGGAACTATAGACCAGTGAGCCTGACGTCCCTGGGGGGCAAATTGTTGCAAGTATTCCTGAGGGACAGGATGTACAGGTATTTGGGAAGGCAAGGACTGATTAGGGATAGTCAACGTGGCTTTGTGCGTGGAAATCGTCTCAGAAACTTGATTGAGTTTTTTGAAGAAGTAAGAAAGTGGATTGAGGAGGGCAGAGCAGTAGATGTGATCTATATGGACTTCAGTAAGGCATTCGACAAGGTTCCCCATGGGAGACTGGCAAGCAAGGTTAGATGTAGTGGAATACAAGGAGAACTAGCCATTTGGATACAGAACTGACTCAAAGGTTGAAGACAGAAGGTGGTGGTGGAGGGTTGTTTTTCAGACTGGAGGTCTGTGATGAGTGCAGTGCCACAAGGATCGGTGCTGGGTCCCCTACTTTTCATCATTTATATAAATAATTTGGATGTGAGCATTAGAGATATAGTTAGTAAGTTTGCTGAAGACACCAAAATTGGAGGTGTAGTGGATAGCAAATAAGGCTACCTCAGTTTACAACAGGATCTTGATCAGATGGGCCAATGGGCTAATTGGTGGATGGAGTTTAATTTAGATAAATGCGAGGTGCTGTATTTTGGCAAAGCAAATCTTAGCAGGACTTATACACTTAATGGTAAGGTCCTCCGGAGTGTCGCTGAACAGAGACCTTGGAGTGCAGGTCCATAGCTCCTTGAAAGTGGAGTCGCAGGTAGATAGGATAGTGAAGGTGGCATTTGGTATGCTTTCCTTTATTGGTCAGAATATTGAGTACAGGCATTGGGAGGTCATTTTGCGGTTGTATAGGACATTGGTTAGGCCACTGTTGGAACACTGCTGCAATTCTGGCCTCCTTCCTAATGGAAAGATGTTGAGCAACTTGAAAGGGTTCAGAAAAGATTTACAAGGATGTTGCCTGGGTTGAAGGATTTGAGCTACAGGGAGCGGCTGAACAGGCTGGAGCTGTTTTCCCCGGAGCATCAGATGCTGAGGGGTGACCTTATAGAGGTTTATAGAATCATGAGGGGCATGGATAAGATAAATAGACAAGGTATTTTCCCTGGGGTGGGGGAATCCAGAACTAGAGACCATAGGTTTAGGGTGAGAAGAGAAAGAAATAAGAGACCTAAGGGGTAACATTTTCCCGCAGAGGGTGGTGCGTGTGTGGTATGAGCTGCCACAGAACATGGTGGAGGCTGGTACAATTGCAACATTTAAAAGGCATCTGGATGGGTATATGAATACGAAGGGTTTGGAGGGATATGGGCCAGGTGCTGGCAGGTGGGACTAGATTATGTTGTGATATCAGGTCGGCATGGACAGGTTGGACCGAAGGGTCTGTTTCCATGCAGTACATCTCCATGACTTTATAACAACAAATATTGGATTTTGCGTGATCAGCAGTTGGTAGTAATAGAGTCAAGAGAACACTGAATTTCTTCAATTAGATGCGTTTAAAGAGGGCATATGGCAAGTTAGGACAGAAACTAGAGGAGGTTTGAATTATGGCAGTGGGCATTCTAAGGAAATATAGCCCACTGGATTAGGGGGGGAAAAAAGGAAGCAATAGGGATAGCTAAATGGTCTGTCTCCATGTATGTAATTAAAGAAAAACTGGATTTGTCATACTTATTGTTGTAGATGAAGGTGGTGAAAAAAATGCAGGTTGGTTAGGAGGATGGTTTATGGTGGAGAAAAAAAAAGATATTACCTTTGCCTTCCTGGATAATCTTAGAATAGTAAGCAGGTTTAATAATAGAACTGGACATGGATGGTCAAATTACACAGCTGCTATAGAATTTCACATCTGCATCTCTTAGGCTTAAGTAGGTGAAGATGCAAGACGATCACCAGCCACATTTTATGTCCAAAGATATTTGGCTAAACATGAAACTCTACAGGATTGATTTAAACATTAAGGTATGAACTTAAAAACAGACTGTGAAATATTAAATTCTATTATTTAGAATGCTTGTATCCTCTCAGTGTATTTCCCTGCCTTAGCTGTTGCTAGTCACCAGACATTTTGGTCAAATAGTTATTCTATGGATAGGATTATGGACAGGAAATGCCAACAAGTTGTTTGTCTAAGCATGCTTTCACTCAACATTTATACATATGCATTTTCCAATGGGATAACTGGACAACAGCAGCAACCAGAAAGATATGCCCCCTCTCTAATCAGAGGTGTTAAGGCCAATGACAAATTTTTAAAAATTTTCCTGGCAGAGATCAATTAATTCATTAGCTAATCAATTGAAAGGCAGTACATATTGAGATGCCACAGTCAGGGGCTAAACAGTGATTTCTGTAATGAGCACTGTGAATACAGTGTGAGGTGTTCCAGATCTGAGGAAGAGTCACTGGACTTGAAATGTTAATTTTGCTTTCTCCCAACAATACTGAGAGACCTAAAAGGTAAAAACAATGACTGCAGATGCTGAAAACCAAATACTGGATTAGTGGTGCTGGAAGAGCACAGCAGTTCAGGCAGCATCCAACGAGCAGCGAAATCGACGTTTCGGGCAAAAGCCCTTCATCAGGAATAAAGGCAGTGAGCCTGAAGCGTGGAGAGATAAGCTAGAGGAGGGTGGGGGTGGGGAGAGAGTAGCATAGAGTACAATGGGTGAGTGGGGGAGGAGATGAAGGTGATAGGTCAAGGAGAAGAGGGTGGAGTGGATAGGTGGAAAAGAAGATAGGCAGGTCGGACAAGTCCGGACAAGTCAAGGAGACAGTTACTGAGCTGGAAGTTTGAAACTAGGATGAGGTGGGGGAAGGGGAAATGAGGAAGCTGTTGAAGTCCACATTGATGCCCTGGGGTTGAAGTGTTCCGAGGCGGAAGATGAGGCGTTCTTCCTCCAGGCGTCTGGTGGTGAGGGAGCGGCGGTGAAGGAGGCCCAGGACCTCCATGTCCTCGGCAGAGTGGGAGGGGGAGTTGAAATGTTGGGCCACGGGGCGGTTTGGTTGATTGGTGCGGGTGTCTCGGAGATGTTCCCTAAAGCGCTCTACTAGGAGGCGCCCAGTCTCCCCAATGTAGAGGAGACCACATCGGGAGCAACGGATACAATAACTGATATTGGTGGATGTGCAGGTGAAACTTTGATGGATGTGGAAGGCTCCTTTAGGGCCTTGGATAGAGGTGAGGGAGGAGGTGTGGGCACAGATTTTACAGTTCCTGCGGTGGCAGGGGAAAGTGCCAGAATGGGAGGGTGGGTCGTAGGGGGGGTGTGGACCTGACCAGGTAGTCACGGAGGGAACAGTAACTGTCTCCTTGACTTGCCCGGACTTGTCCGACCTGCCTATCTTCTTTTCCACCTATCCACTCCACCCTCTCCTCCTTGACCTATCACCTTCATCTCCTCCCCCACTCACCCATTGTACTCTATGCTACTCTCTCCCCACCCCCACCCTCCTCTAGCTTATCTCTCCACGCTTCAGGCTCACTGCCTTTATTCCTGATGAAGGGCTTTTGCCCGAAACGTCGATTTCACTGCTCGTTGGATGCTGCCTGAACTGCTGTGCTCTTCCAACACCACTAATCCAATACTGAGAGACCTGCTGAGTTTTGCCAGCAATTGCTGTTTTTTGTTTCAGATCTCCAGCATCTGGTGGGTTTTTTTGTTTTATGTTATTATGGTGTGTTGCTTCTTTGTGCCAGGATAAAATATGTCATAAAGAAGGTGGAGAATATTTTGCAAGGGGAAGAGAATGAGCCAGAAGGTGTGACTTCACTGAGGTACCAACATAATAGAGAGGCATTGAAGCCCTCATGTGAGATTTCAGGACTAAGTGAAGAAGTGGGAATTTGAAGATCGTAATCTCTGGATTTCCTCAAATGCCACATTCTAGCCATAGTAGAAACGGGAATATAGGGAGAAACAACGTGCAGCTTGAATCACAGTGAAGAAGGAAGGCTTCAGATTTTTGGCCATTGAAACTAGTTCTGAGAAGTTGGCACTTACTCAAATAGGATGTGTTGTATCTCAATAGACAGAGATGAAGGTCCTTGGGAGATGCTCAGTAGTCTAACTGGTAGAGATTAAACTAAATTGGCAGGAGGATGGGTAGAAGTATAAAAAGTGGAAAAGGGGATTAAGGAGTATAAAGTGAGAGTGTTGGACATTATTAGCAAGGAAAGGAGCAGCATACAAAGTAGCAGAAGACTTAAAAGGACTTTGGGGAAAAGACAGGATTACAATGCACCTAAACATGTATGGTGATTAACGATGGTGAGCTACAACTACAAATTGTGGGAATATAATGTGATGGCAAAGACAGAAATGTGGCTTAAAATAAGTAGCAAAAACTGGTCACTTAATATTTAAGGTCACTTAATATTTAATATTAATATTTAACTAGTCCTTAAATATTAATCTGTTTATAAAAGGTAGAGAAGGTGAAAAGGTAGGTGGGGTGGAAGTACAAATTAGGGAAGACACGCTATTGGAAAGAGGGAATGTCCTAAAGGAGGCAAGGACAAAGTCCAACTAGTCAGTCCCCCCCGCCCCGGGAATTCTATAAGATTCCAAATAGTGAGAAGGAGATGGAGGAGTAAATCCATTGAGAAACATAACAGTGAACATACCGGGGGACCCTTAATTATCCAAAATTTGATTGGGATAATGTTAACACAAAGGGTAATAGAAGGAGAGGAATTTCTAAAAGGTGGTCAAGAGATCATTCTTGGTGAATATGTGTTTGGCCTAACTGGAAAGGAGGCATAGCTGGATCGAGGATTGGTAAGCTGAGGTGAGCCAAGTGGACCTAGTGTCTGTTAGGGGACCCTTTGGTAGAAGCGATCACACCATAAAGATCAAATTACTATTGGAAAAAACAAGGAACTATGCAAAGTCTAAATTGGAAAAAGGCTAAGTTTGACATGAAGAGATGGGGTCTATTCAGAGTAAAATGGAACAAAAGATTAATAGAAAGAACTTTAACAGAACAACAGACAATCTTTAAGGAAGAGATGCTTCAAATGTAAACTAATTATCTTTCAAGAAAGTAAGGCAACTAAAAACTGTGCTTCTTGGATGATAACAAATGGGAAGATTATAATGAGACAAAAGAGGGCATATGATGCATATCTGGTGAATTTTTCAATTGAGAACCAAATCAAATACAATAGACTCACAGTGGATAAAAAGAGGAAAACAGGACTCACAAGGACAGAATGTAAGAGTAGAATGACCATTAATATAAAAGGGAGCCCAAAAGCCATCTAGCAATGCATCAAAGGTAAATTAATCGTAAGAGGCAGATTGGATCACATTAAGGATAAAAATGGTGGTGTATGATTAGAGGTGCAGGACAAGGCTCGAATACTTTAAGAGTACTTTGCGAAATTGTTTTCTAAGGAGTAGGTGTCTGAAGAAATATTGGTCAAAGTTGAAATAGTTGAATGAATGGAGAGGCTGAAAATTGAGATCAAGATCAGGCAGTAAAAGGCTGGCTATACTTATGTTAGATACATTTCCTGGTCCTGATGGTTTGCTTCCCAAGTTGCTGGAGGTAGTCAGGGTAAATTAGTGAAAGGGCTCATCATAATCTTCCCCAAATCAAGAAAAGATGAAGCTTTAGAAATAATAATCAGGACACAAAAAAATCACCAGGGAATTGGAGAGGTTTCAGTCAACTAATAAAAGACAATATGGATTTGTAAGAAGCAGACAGTGAAATCAAATTGAATATTTCAATGAAGTAACAGAGAAAATTGATGGAAACACAGTGATTGTTGTCTGTTTATGTTTCAGGATGCTTTGGACACAGTATCATATTAAATGTAAAAGCTAGTTTATAAAACTGAGGCCCAGTTAGGATGGTCAGTGTCCAAGTGAAAGGCGGCAGAAGGCAGAAAACAGAGCATTGTGGCAAAAAGCTGTTTTTCAGGCTGGAGGTTGGCAAACAGTCAAGGGTCAGTGCTTAGACCACCTTTTATTTGATATACATAAATAGTCCCAGGTCACTGGGAAAGTTTTGACATTAACGTGAATTGCTGAAACTTTTCTGGAAAAAGACAAAATGTTTATGTAGAGGGATTATCTTTTATCTTGTTAATCTCAGTATTAGTTTTTATACTTTGACCATGTCTTGTTTCAGTGCTGTACTTTTGTTAAAAATCAGAGAAAAACACTTTCAAACTATTTTGCACTCACATTAAATCAAGTTACCTGCACTGGACATAAACTCAAAACACATTTAATCTCAGTTTAAAACAGTAATCCCAGATCAGGGACAGTGCAAGTTAAAGATTACTTAGTAAGCAACTTTATCTGCCAGACCATATAATACTCCTTAAAGGATTTTTGCTCAAACTCATTACAATTGCTTCTTTTCAGTTCATTTGAAATGAGCTCCAAAGCAGACTTCAAGAAGAAAAAAAGAAATACATCATGAAAATATTATACTTCGTAAGGTCTGCTTAAAGAAAAAATCCAGAACAAAACTTTTCCCGTGCTGATAAGTTGAAGTTGTAGCATTGTATTTTTACAGCGATTATTTGAACTTCCGGATCTCAATTTCATAAATATTAATGTTATATTACAGTTGGAAAACATTAGTTAAGCTTGGGTTACAAGGCATATATATTATATATGAAACATACACATTTTTTAGGAAAGAGATTGAGAAGAATAAGAAATCAATTTCATAAGCTTGTAATCATGTATTCTAAGCTTATCAAATAGACATATATGATCTGAATTTATTTATGTAATTACAAATGATTAGGTTTTCTCTTATTCTACAAGTAGTAAAAGATGACCTTGGATGAAGTGGTCACAGAGCAGATCTGAGGGAAAGTGCAAAAGAGATAGCTGAGGTAAAGCAACAAAAAAAGGAAATTGGGCAATATTCCCTCTAACTTCTTCCATTGTTGTGCGAAATTAATTTTATTATGTGCTCCAATATCAAGGTAACATGTGGATGTGCGACACTAGTAGAAGAATTGCCTATATATTTTAATGAGACACCACAGGTACGTAAAAACAACAATGAACATGACCCCAGCCATTGATACTGGCACATATTGTCCACAGAGGACCAGATTTCATGAATTCAATTTTAAATTTACCATAATGACATTTGAACTCATGATGTCTAGGTTTTAAGTTGAGTGCCATGACCACTACACTACCATAATGTACATGAAAGAGGCATGTATTAGTTTTCATATTATAGCTTGTATTTTAATCTTTTGAAAGAAGTTGAATTGGTAATGATAGGATCTTTGTATCAATTTGATAAGATCAAAACAGAAAGAGCAAAGCCTTGCTTATAAATTAATAAAAATGTGCACCGATGATTATGATTCGGTTCCACTTGAGTCAGAATGGGAACAGTATCCTTGCAGAAGAGATAAATACAGAGGTTGAAAAGGCTTAAAATAGGGAAAGGGGAAGGAATCCAGAATAATGCACTAAGCTTAAATGTAAACAAAACACAGAAGGGTCACTGGACCCAAAACACTAACTTTCTCGTCACAGATGCTGCCAGACATGTTGAGTCTTCCTAGCAATTTGTGTTTTTGTTTATTGTTGATAAGGAATGGCTGATGAAACTATGGCAATAAGTAGAGTTATAGAACAGGAGAGTAAAATTAGCTTACAAAAATGAGAAAAACTGCCATTAAATTTGAGCTGAACTGTCTGCACAGCGATGCATATATTATCCGGAAAAACCAGGAGTAATACGTTAAATGCAAAATATGTTCTGAGAATTCGGACATTGTCAGAATTACTGAACCAAGGTTACAGGAAAATCAAAACTGGAAATTTGCCAGATGGAACATATTTAGACTTCACTAGTTTCCTCCTATCTCGTCGCCACCACCTTACCTCAGTTCCAACCTTTCAGCTCGGGACCGTCCTCATGACCTGTCCCACTTGTCAATCTTCCTTCCCACCTATCTGCTCCACCCGCCTCTCCAACCTATCACCTTTCCCTTCACCTCCATTCACCAGCTGCACTCTCAGCTACCTTCTACCTAGGCCCACTCCCCTCCCACTTATCTCTCCGCCCCCGAGGCTCCCAGCCTCATTCCTCATGAAGAGCTTTTGTCAGAAACATCGATTTTTCCTGCTCCTCAGATGCTGCCTACCTGCTGTGCTTTTCCAGCACCATTCTAATTTTGAGTCTAATCTCCAGCATCTGCAATACCCACTTCTGCCTAGAACTCTGTTCTAACTCAGTATTTGTAAAAGGCCAAACAGTAAAGGATCCAATAAAGGAAAATGAATCAGAGCATTAGAAGTAGTGAACATCTCTGCCATTGTGACCATAATGATATGGCTTGAGGTAGGGATTGAGAAGGGCGCAATCATGGCAAAGGCCAGTGAATACGTTTTGAGAAAACAATTTTTTGAAGTACTGCGAGAGCAGACAACAGTAATGGCAAATAATGATGTAGAACAGCAATGGTAACCTTTTAAAATGATGTTCAACAAAGCCCAAAACATTTTCTCTAAAAAAAATCAAGCATAAACTAAACATTAAAGAGACACCATGGATAAACAGTGAGAGGGTAAAATTTGAGGATAAGGAAAACAATGGACAGTACATGACTGCCAGAGAAAGACAATACGACCAGAAGATACAGGAACAGAATTAGGCCATTTGGCGCATCAAGTTTGCTCTGCTATTTGATCATGGCTGATATGCTTCTCAACCCCATTCTCTTGTCTTTTCCCTGTAACCTTGATCCTCTTACCAATCAAGAACTATCTATCTCTGTCTTAAATATACTCAATGACCTTTCCTCCACAGCCTTTGCGGCAATGAGAAATTCCTCCTTATCTCAGTTCTAAAGGGTGGCACCCTCACTCTGAGGTTGTGCCCTCTGGTCCTAGTCTTTCCTACAAGTGGAAACAGATTTTCCATGCCTCTTAGTATTCTGTATGTTTCAATAAAATTCTCTCCCAAAGCCTCTCCATCCTTCTGAACTCTATATAGTACAGACCCAGTGTACTCAACCTGTCCTCATTTGACAAGGCCTTCATCCTTGGGATAATTTTTGTAAGCTTTCTTTGGACCCCTCCAATACTGGCACATCTTTCCCTAGATATGGGGCCCAAAACTACTCACAATATTCCAAACACTTTCTGACCAGGGCCTTATACAACCTCAGCAGTCCATCCCTGCTCTTGTATTCTAGCCTTCTTGAAGTGAATGCTAACACTGCATTTACCTTCTTAACTGCCAACTGAACCTGCATGTTAATCCTAACAGAATCCTGAACTAGGACTCCAAGTCAGTCTGTGCTTAAAAAGACTGAATCCTTTCCCCATTTAGAAGACAGTCTATGCCTCTATTCTTCCTAACAATGTGCATAACATCTCACTTTCCCACTTTTATTCCACCTGCCACTTCTATGGTCACATTCCTAGCCTGTCCAACTCCTTCTTCAGCCGATCCCTTCCTCAACACTACCTGCTCCTCTTGGTGTCATTTGCAAACCTAGCAATAATGCTCTCAGTTCTTGCATTCAGATTGCTAATGTATAATGCATTAGACCCACCCCTGCAGAACTCCACTGGTCACTAGCTGCCATCCTGAAAAAGATCCCTGTATCCCTACTCCCTGCCTTCTGCCAGTCAGCCAATCCTCTATCTATGGCCCGAGTACTATGAGCTCTTATTTTGCTTTGCAACCTCTGGAAACCCAAATAGATCATGTCCACTGGCTCCCCTTTATCTTACTTGCTCATTACCTCCTCAAAGAATTCTAACAGATTTGTCAGGCATGACTTCCCCTTGAATAAGCCGTGTGGACTCATTTTTTTATCATGCACTTCCAAGTATCCTGCAATCTCATCCTTAATAATGGACTCTAAAGTCTTACCAATGGCAGAGATCAGGCTAACCAACCTATAGTTTCCTGTCTTCTGCCTCCCTCCTTTCTTTAACAGGGGTGTTACATGAGTCATTTTCTTGTCACCTGGCACCCTGCCTGAATCTAGCGATTCCTGAAAGATCACCACTAATGCCTCTACAATCTCTTCAGCTATCTCTTTCAGAATTCTGGCATGTAATCTATTTGATTTGGGTTATCTATCCACCTTCAGATCTTTTAACTTCCTAGGTACCTTCTCCTTAATGATGGCCACTATGCTCATCTCTGCCCCTGACTCTCTTGAAGTTCTGGTGTGCTACGAGTGTCTTCTGCTGTGAAAACTGATGCAAAATACCTACTCAGCTCTTCCACCATTTCCTTGTTCCCCAATACTACTTCTCCAGCTTCATTTTCCAGTGGTCCAATGTCCATTTTTGCCTCTCTTACCTTTCCTATAACTAAAAAAGCTCTTGCAATCCTCTTTTATATTAGTAGTTAGCTAACTCTCATATTTTATCTTGTTCCACCTTATTGCTTTTTTAGTTATCCTCTGCTGGTCTTTAAAGACTTCCCAATCCTTTGGCTTGCCATTAATCTTCACCACATTATATGCTATTTCTTTTGTTTTTATGCTGTTCCTGACTTCCCCTGTCAGTCATGGCTGCCTTGTCCTCCCCTTATTATGTTTCTTTTTCTTTTGGATGAATTGCCACTGTGCCTCTTGAATTAGCTCCAGAAACACCTGCCATTGCTGCTCCACTGTCTTTCCTGCTAGGCTCCCCTTCCAATCAACCCTGGCCAGCTTGTCCCTCATCTATTTTTAGTTCCTTTACTCAATTGTAATACTGTTACATCTGATTCCAGTTTCTCCCTCTCAAACTGAAGGCTGAATTCAATCATATTATGATCACTGTCTCTCAGGGGTTCCTTCACTTTATGCCCCTAATCAAGTCTGCTTCATTACACATCACCAAATTCAGAAGTGCCTGTTCACTCGGGCAGGGGAGGGTGCCTCGCCCACAAATGCTCAAAATAAAAAATCTCACAGATTCCTTTTATTCCTGATGAAGGACTTTTGCCCAAAATGTCGATTTTGCTGCTCTTCGGATGCTGCCTGAACTGCTGTGCTCTTCCAGCACCACTAATCCAAAATCTGGTCTCTAGCATCTGCAGTCATTGTTTTTACCTAGTTGATTTTAACCCTACTGCAAATCCTCTTGCAAGGATGCCTGCCTTGAAGAAGTTTTCTTCCTCTCTCTACAAGAATCTCAGGGAATCCCTCTCTCACTGCAACTCCCAGGTCCATGCTACTTTCTCCCCACCCCCACCCTCCTCTAGCTGATCTCTCCACGCTTCAGGCTCTCTGCCTTTATTCCTGATGAAGGGCTTTTGCCTGAAACGTCGATTTTGCTGCTCCTCGTATGCTGCTTGAACTGCTGTGCTCTTCTAGCACCACTAATCCAAAATCTGGTTTCCAGCATCTGCAGTCATTGTTTTTATCTTCCTTTTCTTGAGGTCAGCCACCAACCTGCTTTTCTCAGTCCACCTACATATTGAACTTCCCTGTGATTATTATAATAGTGCCTTTCTTACATGCCTTTTCTACCTCCTGATCTTTTTTCATGTCAGACATCTTGAGCTAGGAGGCCTTTTCACACCTTCCTTCAGTGTCTATTTTCTTTTCTGGTTCCTCAACTGTACCCACACACAGATTCTACACCTTCCAACTCTATATCACTGCTGGCTATTAATTTAATTTTTTTCTAACAAGACAAATGCTCTCCCCTCTGCCTATCCTTTCAATAGGATGTATAAATATCCTTGAATGTTTAGTTCCAGCTCTCATCTCCTTGAAGCCATATCTCCGTGATACCCACAACCTTGTACCTACCAATTTCAACCTGCGCTGTAAGCTCATTTACCTTGCATCTACCCCTTTAATCTTTAAAAGTATGATGCGGGAACATATGAAGAAATTAGAATAGAAGTAAAAACAAACAATGAGGAATTATGAAATTATAAAGGATAATAAACTAAAATTATAAATTATTTCATAGATGCATAAACATTAAAAGCATGCTATGATAGGGTGAGAGCAATGAAAAGAACGGCCTGTATAAAATCACTGGACGTTCTACTTCAATACACCAAAGGGCCAGGGTCACAAGTATGAACTGGAGCTCTAACCTCCTAGGAACTCCCTAGCTGGAGTAGGCCATTCACATTGAGCCTGCTGCACCACTTAATTAGGTCATGGCTGATCATCTACATCAAAGCTAATTTTCCACACAATTTCCAAATCTCTCAATGTCATTAGTCTCAAGAATCTATTAATTTTGGTCCTGAACCTGCTCAGTGAATGCGCTTTCACAGTCCTCCAGACTGAAAATTACTTGTAAGATTGTATGTTAATTGGTCCCTGTGATTGCCCAAAGGAAATTTAATGTGTTGTGCTATTGATATTGCTCAATGCTTGCTTGATATTGTATAAGATATACATTTTAATGCCATCAAAATTTATTTTAAAAACTTCACTTAGTCAGAGAGGCTAATTCAGCCTGTTTGGTCCACAAAAGGTTCTTATTTTCCTTCAATTTCAAGACATGTTTTAACACTGTTAACCACTCCTGAGGCTCAGTCTCTTCAGCCTTTTTTATCTGGATTGTTTTATCTCTAAGATCTCTAAGCAGTTGACCATGCCATCCTTCTCAATTTTGCCCTCTCCTTTGGACTGTCCAAATAGCCTAAATTAGAGTGGTGCTGGAGAAGCACAGCCGGTCAGGCAGCATCTGAGGAGCAGGAAAATCAACGTTTTGGGCAAAAACCCTTCATCAGGACTGAAGGCAGGGAGGAGCCTATTCAGCCACATGGTTCTGGTATCCTCAGATTGATTCTTAGCCCATTTTTCTTCAAATCCAAAAGAAAATCATTCCTCGTTACATTTATGGAAACCATATACATGGATGCAACCCCTGTGTCAAAGTGCTTTATCACTTGCATGCAATTAGCCTAGCCAGCTGACATTAAACTCAGTTAGGTCAAAACCTCTATTCCTGGTGATCAGTTTAAAAGATATTCTTCTTAACCCCTGTGAGATTCTTTCGTCTTGGAACCCTCCATATTGTTGTAATGACTGAGGATGTGCAGAAACATAGCCCAAAAGAGTGTGGAACCATACAATCTGATTACACTTGATAATGTGGAGTGCAACAGCTTCGGTCTCAATGATCATAAAAATATAGCATGCCTGCAATCAATACTTGCAGGTCTCTCTTGCTGGCCTTCCAACTGCCTTTAACTTAAACTCTGGAAGTTCGCACCCCCCCCGCCACCACACCAACCCGCCAATTCTCTCCATTTTTAGAAGTACCTTTGAAAATTTCTTCATTTATCTGTAATAATTTGGTTTTGGCTGATCCAAATAGAGAAAGAATTTTAAATTTAGTGTTGGATGTTGGAAATTAAGCTCTTAATAGTTCACATGGTTCATGGATTTCCCACCAACCTAATATTATATAGTGCGTGTAAAATCTTGCTAAATGATAAGCTTTCTTGAAAGAAAATCATTAGTTTTGTTGACACATGAAATAAAAGTAACTATCTGTGGCAATAACTATTGTGTAATTACTGTCTTGAAGCTACATCTAAGCTGTGATCTATATTACAAATGATAAAACCTAATTTCCTCTCGCAGGTAATTAACTGAGTGTGTATTAGCAGAGTTGCTAGAATTATTTTCTCTAAGCAGCTTATTAGCATCCTTCTTATAGTGCAATCTGCAAAGAGTTAGAAACTTGCTCCAGACAAATACAGGAAGAAAACTGATTAACATTAGAAAAAGCGAAGAGGATTAATTTAAAATATTCCACTAAATCTCTGTTTGCAGGCTTTTAATTTCTTGGAAATATTGCTCACTTGTGTAGCAATAACTTGTGTTAATTCCCCCACGCAACCTCATTGCTACTTAGGCAATTTATATCTATCTCTACACTTAAACATTGCTGCATTTGAATCACTTGCATCTCTTCACAGTTACACATGCTAAAATTCATTGCTGTTTGTTTTTGCAGAGCTCCAATCAGCATGCACAAGACCAATCATGCTAGTTTTCTGGTTATGCAGAGTATACATATGTAAACTTAAATTTAGTAGATTTTAAAAAATACACTTAACCAAAGTGGTGACAATCTCAGAACATCCAAAACATTTCTGACATTTCTCAACTCTACGCAATCAGAAAGTATCAAAGCCCAACGTGCCCTTCACAATGTGTGTGTCAATGCTAGACATGATAATGGTAGGCTGAATCAGAGGCTGAAGGTAATCACCTCCACAGGAAATTTAGAAATTTTAACATAGATTTTGTTTGTTACAGACTACCAGTACAGAAACTGATATAAATTTCAGTGCATGAATAGCGTCATGATTGGTAAGGGGATCAAGGGTTATGGGGAGAAGGCAGGAGAATAGGTTGAGAAACAGTCATGATTGAATGGTGGAGCAGACTCGATGGACTGAATGACCTAATTCTGATCAACTATGATCCTGGAAATTTGCAGCCACAGACCAATAAGAGGAGATTTTAAAACAGGATTAAGGATAACTGTTTTAAGTTTTCACATTCCTATAATTTTGTATACATCTGTAAATTAAAGGCAGTGTTCGCTGATGCAATTACCATCAACTATAAGTTTGAGAAAAAAGTAATAAACTTTGTAACATAATGAAATATTGACAAATAGTCATAGCAAGAGAAATTGGCATCAAACTCCAACTATATTTCCTTGCAGGAACATTCCTCATTTGAGATCACTTCTTATTTGCAGCTTTGAAATTTAATATTTTCACTGTGCCTGCAGTCACTCATCAATTGCAGTTATCCTGAAAGTTCTCCAAAATTCCCAAAGCCTACGTCAGAACTCATTAAGGTAATTCTTAAAGTTAGTCCAGTGCATTCAAACTACACATGTAGCCTACTTACCTCTTGGAATGGATTCTTGTTTCTTGGAACAGAGCTGCAAAGCAGACAAACATAATTATTGCCAGAATGGTGCAGAGGGGACAAACTCATCATTACGGAATGCTGGGAGTGCAAATAAATTTTACAGGAAAGAAATACTGTTACACTAAAATTTCCTCTTTATGTCCTGTGCAAGCAATACACATGTTGGTCTTCCTCTGAATTTGTATTCTTGCAAACTCTCCTGGTGAATGCAAAACAAAGGACTTTGACAAAATATATCCTTTTCATCAATATTCAGTTTAACATTCATTGTACTTGTAAGTTTAGTTTGATAAATGATGGTAGAATTCAACACTTTCTAAATCAATTCACTTATGTGAACACTGTTGAACAATTGTTTTCATTCTGTTCCAGCCTCGAGTTACAAATGATGGGTAAATATTTTAATTGAAGCTGTTTAGCAATTGCACAATCACTTTAATATGTATTTCTAGAAACATATAAACAGCATATTAACAAGATCATAATGTAACTACCTATCATAAACTGTGACCTTCCATATACATTAAATAATACTGAACAATACAAATTGATTTTGTTTTTTTAAAAACAGTGTCACAAATCCAAGAGACATTGACATAATCAATAGCTCCCCTCACTATTGTTCCATCCAAAATCACCCAGACCAGATTGTAAGCTTGTGAAGTGTCTCAAGTGGTATGGCTGAGTGCACAATCTATGGGAATTAATCCACTGGGAAATCCATTATGGAAGGGGTTTTAATGTTCTCGGAGAAACAAGGTAATTTCCCAATACTTTGACATGCACTGTTAGTGTACTAAACATGACAATTTGCTTCATTAGTTCAGTGACACTGTCAGTGATGAAATGAACAGTGGGTGGCACCAAAATTCTAAAATGTTTACTGGTCAATGTCAGTGTTAGATCAAGGCAATTACTTAAAAAGTGTCTTTAAGAAAAACATAGATCACAGAACATTACAGCGCAGTTACAGGCCCTTCGGCCCTCAATGTTCTGCTGACTTGTGAAACCAAATTGAAGCCCATCTAATCCACACCTTTCCATTGTCATCCATATGTTTATCTAAAGGCCATTTAAGTGCCCTTAAAGTTGGTGAGTCCACTACTGTTGCAGACAGGGCATTCCACATCTTTACTACTCTCTGAGTGAAGAAACTACGTCTGACTTCTGTCCAAGGAAAATATCAAACAATTCTTGGAACAGAATTTTAAAATTAATACTTATGACTGCAGTGTTCTTTGAAAATAAATTCTGGTATGTGGGAAAAGTAAACATTGAAAAGTCACATTTTATTGCAAATTGCGTAGAACAATGTTTTCACAATTAGTTTTACAACTGTTTAAAGAAATCTTCCATTGCACTAATATCATTGATTTATAACATCCAACCCATTGTATATAATTTTGAATATATGTTGTTTAAATCTAGCATGAATTTGCTGATCTTTATGAACTTACCTCTCACTGCCGCGAAGCATTTTTGGATCAAAATATCTGTAGTCATCAGTTTCCTATGAAAATAAATTGAGGGTTTTAGCTCAGAGTTAGAAATAACTTAATAAAAGTAATGCTTGGGAAGGGTGGCGGGGGGCAGAACAGAGGAGAAAACTTTGCAAAATTATTGCATTATATGGGAGTGTAATTAATACACTTTATTAACATTCATCTGACTAGTAAAGCAAGCAAGACATTACACCCCTTCAATATCAGAAAAACAGAGTAATTGTTGAGCAACTGCTGACATGTTTTGATTGGTATTGTTATGAAGTCACGGCAATGCTGGTGCAGTTAACTGTGCAGATTTAAATTTTTGAGCATTGATTTCAGCTTTTCACAAGCTTAAATTTTTCCAATCTTTATAGGTAGGTTTTTTTTTAAAGTTATAAATTGATTCATGACATCCACGACAAAAGAGATTGATCATTTCACTAGCCGTGGAACCACATACTGTGCAGTGTTAATGTTTGGATGTTTAATCCATTCCACAGATGGTAGGATTAGCAAACCATCACTAAAATATTCATTACATCTTAGAAGAAACTTCTTTCTTTCTATTAGATGCCAAGAATGTAAGCATTAATCTAAAGCTTGTTGCAATAGTTGGCTAATCTAAAAGTTCTTCACCCAACTAACTTCTAGAGATGTAGTAATTAAAATGAAAAATACAAAATGACCATCATAATCAGTGATATTATCTGAAACAAAAGTTAAGTTTGCTTCCCATTTGGACTTCCCAGGATAGAGCATGATTACAGGTTGTCCTGAGTTCAGTTACTGCAGGTGCAAAGTACTAGACTTTCCAATTGTTCCCACCCTCTGGTAAGGGATGTACAGCCAAGATTTGCAACTCCACATGTGGCAGACTCCAGAAAGAATGCATTCAAACTTTCTCAGACATTGCATTGACAGACTAGAGTATGACAGCATCTGTTCATAGCAATAAGTTTAACAATCTAAGTAAGCCATAGCACTGGCAGCTTAACGTTCCAGGATACAAATGCTACAGGAAGGATAGAAAGGGAGGCAAGAGAGGAGGGGGAGGGGCATTTTTGATAAGGGATAGTATTACAGCTGTACTGAGTGAGGATATTCCTGCAAACACATCCAGAGAAATAAAAAAAAATCATCTACTGGGATTGTATTATAGACCCCCTAATAGTCACTGGGAAATTGAGAAACAAATTCGTAAGGAGATCATTATCTCTAAGAATAATAGGGTGGTTATGGTAGAGGATTTTAACTTTTCAAACATGGTCTGGGACTTCCATGGTGTTAATGGTTTAGATGGAGAGGAATTTGGTAAGTGTGAACACAAAAATTTTCTGAGTCAGTATGTGGATGTACCTACTAGAGAAGGTGCAAAACTTAACCTTGGGAAATAAGGCAGGGCAGGTGACTGAGGTGTCAGTGGGGGAGCACTTTGGGGCCAGCGACCATAATTCTATTCGTTTTAAAATAATGATGGAAAAGGACAGACCAGATCTAAAAATTGAAGTTCTAAATTGGAGAAAGGCCAGTATTAGGCAAGAACTTTCAAAAGCTGATTGGGGGCAGATGTTTGCAGGTGAAGGGAGGTGGGACTAGATTGGGTTGGGATATCTGGTCAGCTTGCACTAGTTGGACCGAAGGGTCTGTTTCCACGCTGTACATCTCTATGACTCTATGCTGTTATTTATTAGCAACTCTTTTTATTCATGTCTAATTCACACTATTTTCAACATCAGTAGTGAAGAAGTAAAAATCATTATTGCAACTATGAGGATTGTAAGATTATATTTAAAGATTGTTTAAGTTACAATAAAATGCAGGGGCGAGTCGAACTTATGTAACTACTTCTGAATGTTACCCAAGAACAAGATTGGGTGGTTTGCTTGCAAAAGTGGGAATCCAACTTGTCTTACTACAAAGGTAATGCAAGATTTCACACCTGCAAACAGTGACCAGGATAGCTATGTTTAAGTCACAAGGAGGTGTAAAGCATGTCAGATTTTATGAACAGTTATCCTTAGAACTGTCCTTTAGTTGCAAGATAAATCGAATGACAGGTACACAGGATAACTCATTTTCATTTCAAACAGGAATGCAATGCCCAGGCAAGTCACATTGGCATAGAGAAAGGCTTTGACAGGAGAGAAACAAGCCGCTGAAGTGTTGGGCGACAAGTTGCTTTTAAGATCCCCTTGAACTTCACAGGAAAGTGTAATGCATGTAGGGTTTTATGAACGATCATACTTCGACTGGTCTTTTAATTGCAAGATAAAATCAAATTGAGGGTACAGAGGACAGCTAATTTTCATTTCAAACATAAAGGCAACACTCTGGCGATCTGATCTATATAGATCTGAGAGACAGAGTAGAGAAATAATAATCACCAATCTTTAATGTTCAGAATCTAGAATGTGGGTGAGAGTTTGTGCTTGGATTAAGAAGTCATATTTTTGAGCATTTAAAAAAAAGGCTGGAAGATTTGCCTAGCTTTAGTTAGAGAACAGAATCTCCAGGGTAACACTCACTATATGAGTTAGATTGGAGAATTAATAGTTAACTAACTGGAAACAGGAAAAGAAAGCAAGTCATTGGCAGTGGAGAATAGCTTTGGATGTGTTATAGAGAATGAAGTGTTTACTTAAAACACTGAGAAAGTATAACTGTGAAGGGGAAATTTCTGTTGTTGAAAGGTTAAATGGGTGAGGGTGGTCTGGAACAGCATCTTTAAATTTAGGATAAATGAAAAGGGTGATGTGATCTGTCATGAAGTTTCCCTGACAGTAAACTTGAGTGGGTTGATTGTTAGGAATCAAAGGAAGACTTTGAATGTTTTGCCAGGAAGAAGTTACAAACTATTTATACTTGGAGACAATGGCAGCATGGTCTGAGTTCACAATGGGTAGGCTTCAAGTTTATGAAAGTCCCAAAAAGGAGTTTCAGGTATCTTGTTGTAAACTGTTGTACTGTAGGCTGTCCACTTAATTCTAACGTGAAAAGAGAGTTGGAGTCAAAACATCGAGTACCATTGCTACCTGCATATAACTTTAATGAGTTTAACGCTGCCATAGGGAAAAGGGTAAACAAAGCCATTTTGACATCTAGTTACAGAAGTCACGACAAATGAATATCACAGACAGACAGTAGTTCTATCTGGGCAGGGCTGAAGAGACGGTTTTGTTTACTATTAGAGCCAGAGATATGAGAAATAACCTCCAGTCAGAGAGATGCAACCTGCAGGCATCAACTGCTGGATATTCTTCCTGTGTGACCAGGGACAGGAATCATTGAAATTGATAATAGATTTAAGAATCTCTCCTAAAACTGAAGAAAGCAGCTGAAGACAGTCAAAGTAATTGCTAACAGAACTAAGAAGCTAGGAGTAACTGTAGACTTTGCTGGAAGGCCATAATTCTGTAGAGTGTGAGGGGAGTTAAATATAACAATGGAAATGTTCCTCTTTGCAGTTTTAAGTAGAAGCAACCTACAAAAAATAATGTTAAGTCAATAGCTGTTTTATTCATTGAATACAGAAAAAGATTTTAAAACATGAAACCTTGTCATAACATCCATTTATCTATTAACTGAAATTTTGAATTTTTAAAAAACTTCTTAGTTTCTATGGAGATCATAACATATTATTAAATGGCCAACCCAAAGATAGGTTTTTGGTTCAATGTTTTGTGATGTGTCATCCTAAGCCTCTTCTTTGGTCATTTTTGTCACTGGTTATCTGTATTATCTTTGGATCTCAGAAGTGGTGGGAGAAGCCAGGTTCCAACTTTACCCTAGGTAGAATGGGAATTGAACCCATACGGCTGGTGTTACACGTTATCTAGCCAACTGACCAAATTGATTATCACCATCGCCCTGCCATTACTCAATAAACGAATGCAACTAACTGGACACATGATTCCACCCTACTGATCACAAGCTTCCATCTTGTGCATTTATATCAATTATTTTGTTTGGCTTTTTATGACAGCTAGTATTCGCCTTTTTCTTGGCATACATTTCTGTACAAGTTAAAACATAAATTGGACAAAATGGTGTTATTGATATAATGGTGTCAGGCTTGGCTCATTGGTTCCACTCTACGTCTGATTTGATGCTGAAATGGAATGCAGTATTCAGGACAATTATGATAAGAGTTGGTCGCTAACTGGAGTGATGGATGAAAGAAAATAGAAAGCGTTTATGCTGGAGGTAAGAGTGAAGCTAAGAAGAGATAGATAGATTCTTGACTACTACAGAGGTCAAAGGTTACAGGGAGAAAGCAGGAGATCGAGGTGGAGAAACATATCAGCCATGATCAAATGGTGTAGCAGGCTCAATGATGTGAACAGTCCAATTCTGTTCCTATATCTTATGATCTACTGATGTGGACCTGTTGTTGCTAAAGTCTAAATAGTTTCATCTAATGCTCTTCAGACTTCTTGAAACACTTTGGCACCAAGTCATTAATGATTTTGGAATTAAATTTTCTCCTCCGCTAACAGAAACAAAGAGAACCATTGTTCTGTGTTGCAGAACTGGCTGCTGTCCATGAACTAACTTTCTTTAATCCATAAAAGCCACACATGTATGGACAGTTTATAAAGACTGGACAGTACTTCATAGTAAAAACTAAATTTTACAAGTCATAAACACCTTTTCATTCTTTCTCAGTAGAAAACAATGTCTTATTGCAAACTTCCATGCTTATTTGGAAGTAACGATACATTGACACTTTTCGATTAAAGATTCTATATTCTACTATCCTACATTTGTAGGTATGCATTCTGCACATTTGTGTTAGAATTAACCTGATTATTTTTCACCTATTTCCTTTTCAATCTTCATGAACATGCATTCAAATGAAAATGTACATGTAGAACGGAGTCATGCAATCCTCCTAGGCCGTTCCATTATATTTGACATGGTTGTATACAGTATTCTGTTTTCTCACCTTTCTACTACTGTACAACTTCATGGGATTTCCCTTTGCAGTTCCACTCCTATTTTTCTGATCAATGGCCCAACATGTCAGCACCAGCTTTCTGATAAGCATTATGCCTTAGTGTGATTTGCCACTGATTACTCTTCTTTACACAATAAAAAGATATGCATCACCACCGACAGAACTGTCCTTGGTTTCCTTTTTCCTATCTTTTACACCCAAGTGCTACCCTCAATACATTTATCTACAGATACCAGATCAGGTCCTATACCAATGGCATTCAATGCCACTTCTCCATTATTTTTCTCAATTTTACAGTTACCTCTGTGCTGTCAGTCTATCTGCCTCACATAAAATCCTGGATGAAATACAACTTCTTTGAAATGAACGCTGCAAAAGATTAAGCTATTATTCTGGTTTCTTTTCACAGATCTGTTCCTATGGCACTGACTTCATACTTCAGCCACTTTGTCAGGTTGAACCTTATGTAAATAGCAGACATTGCTTCTTGCTGGAATGTCTCAACACAAGGAACATTTGCACAATTAGCCATTACCAATTCTATCTGTATGCCCACACTTCAATGTAAGACAATGGTCTTTCACAAAAAAAGGGTAGTGAAAATTTGCAAACTCTGGCCACAAACAACAGAAATGCTGGGTTAATCAAACTTTCCAAAACTAAGTTCAAGAAGCATTTTTGTTTCATTGAGGATATCAAGGATATGGAGCACAGGTTAGTGAATAAAACTGAAGTATAAATTACAAGTGCTTCTAGTGGAATTGAGAAACAGGCCTGAGCAGATAAATGGCCTACACCTGTTCCTGGATGTCTAAATTCTTGAATGTTGGGGTAACTTTAATTTTCAACATGCCTGTCTGATCTTACAAGTTAAATGCTAGGAAGTTTACTCACAGGATGTGATTTCATCTCTATGAGGTTGTCCAAAATCCGAGTCACTGGTAGATTCTGTAAAGGAGATAATCAGAAATTGATCAGCTATTGGCAATTATGAATATTTCATTACTATCCTTCAAGGTTCTAGTAGCTCAATTAAACTTTGATTACAGGTATCTATTAACACTGGACTGTATATTGTATAACCCATTTTATATGAAAAAGGTTAAATAACAAGGATCACATCATACTATTTGATTCATGTAAAGGTCATCCCCACATCAATGGTACAAAGTGAATAAGGTGCCTTGCTGTCATGTACAAGTCCCACAGCCAACGTCTCTCCCAGGAAAATCAAAATAAAGCAAAATAAAAACTGTTTATCCACAATTTAACTACAGGACATGCACAGCAATGACTTGTAGCTATTCAGCACCATTAATCTTGCAAAATATTGCAAGGGAATTTATAAAGGTAAGTAAAATAAGGCATTGATCACATATTCAGCTAGATCATTAAGGAACACCGAAAAGACGGAAAGAGACGTAATGGGGTGAAGAGGCAATTCCACAGCTTAGGGCATTGGCAGCTGATGTGAAGAAGCTAAAATTGAGGTGCAAGGTAGTTCTGAGATTTATAGCTTTAGTTGAGATTATAAAGGTAAGGAAGACTAAATCCATGAAAGAACTTGAAAATGAGATAAAAAGTTTAAAATTGAGCATTACTTGACCATGAGCCAACAGACATCAATAAAGATGGGGTTAAAGGTTGAACAGTATTTAATGGAAATTAGCATGTAGCAGAGTTCTGGATGACCTTAAGTTTAAGGAGGACAGAATGTTGAGATCAGCCAGGACCATTTTCCCACTATGAACATCCTGGGGCCAACCATTGACCAGAAACGGGTCTGGACCAACCCGCACAGATAATGGTTACAAGAGCAGGTCACTAACTAAGAATGCTGAAGTATATAGCTGACCACCTCACTTCCCAAAATTTGTCCATATTCTACAAGACACAAGCCATGAGTGGGATACTCTTCACTTGCCTGGAGGAGTACTGTTCCAGCAACACTCAAGAAACTCTGCACATTCCTGCACAAAGCAGCCTACTTGATTTTAAATCGAGTCATAGAGATGTACAGCATGGAAACAGACCTTGCGGTCCAAACCATCCATGCCGACCAGATATCCCAACCCAATCTCGTCCCACCTGCCATCACCCGGCCCATATCCCTCCAAACCCTTCCTTTTCCTTTACCCATCCAAATGCCTTTTAAATGCTGCAATTGTACCAGCCTCCACCACTTTCTCTGGCAGCTCATTCCATACACATACCACCCTCTGCGTGAAAAGGTTGCCCCTGGTCTTTTTTATATCTTTCCCCTCTCGCCCTAAACCTATGCCCTCTAGTTCTGGACTCCCCGACCCCAGGGAAAAGACTTTGCCTATTTACACCCTATCCATGCCCCTCATAATTTTGTAAACCTCTATAAGGTCACCCCTCAGCCTCCTACGCTCCAGGGAAAACAGCCCTAGCCTATTTAGCCTCTCCCTGTAGCTCAAATCCTCCAACCCTGGCAACATCCTTGTATATCTTTTCTGAACCCTTTCAAGTTTCACAACACCTTTCCGATAGGAAGGAGACCAGAACTGCACGCAATATTCCAACAGTGGCCTAACCAATGTCCTGTACAGCCGCAATACTCAATACTCTGACCAATAAAGGAAAGCATATCAAACGACTTCTTCACTGTCCTATCTACCTGCATCCCTACTTTCAAAGAGCTATGAACCTGCACTCCAAGATCTCTTTGTTCAGCAACACTCCCTAGGACCTTACCATCAAGTGTATAAGTCCTGCTAAGATTTGCTTTCCCAAAATTCAGCATCTCGCATTTATCTGAATTAAACTCCATCTGCCACTTCTCAGCTCATTGGCCCATCTGGTCAAGATCCTGTTGTAATTTGAGGTAACCATCTTCGTTGTCCACTACACCTCCAATTTTGGTGTCATCTGCAAACATACCAACTGTACCTCTTATGCTCACATCCAAATCATTTATGTAAATGACAAAAAGTAGAGGGGCCAGCACCGATCCTTGTGGCACTCTACTGGTCACAGGCCTCCAGTCTGAAAAACAACCCTCCACCACCACCCTCTGTCTTCTACCTTTGAGCCAGTTCTGTATCCACATGGTTAATTCTCCCTGTATTCCATGAGATCTAACCTTGCTAATCAGTCTCCCATGGGGAACCTTGTCGAATGCCTTACTGAAGTTCATATTGATCACATCTACCACTCTGCCCACATCAATCCGCTTTGTTACTTCCTCAAAAAACTCAATCAAAGCCATGTTGACTATCCCTAATCAGTCCTTGCCTTTCCAAATACATTTACATCCTGTCCCTCAGGATTCCCTCCAACAACTTGCCCACCACCGAGGTCAGGCTCACTGGTCTATAGTTCCCTGGCAGTAAGTTGATGCATTAAAAAAAGTGGTATATACATTACTGATGTGGATTCCCTTATATTCCCTTTATCATGAGGAGATATGCAGAAAATTGCAATAATATCAGAATGCCTCTTTAATTCTATACTAACAGTGGTAATGAGAAAGTAAGGATTGTAGATGCTGGAGATTAGAGTTGAAAAGTGTGGCACTGGAAAAGCACAGTAGGTCGGGCAGCAGGAGAGTCAATGTTTCGGGCATAGGCGCTTCATCAGGAAGGGTGGTAATTTAATTACAGCCTTTTTGCAGACTAAGTAGCTCTGGCAGGAGAGGACGTACATTGAGTATAGTGAGACCATGTCTGTTCTTAAAATGTGAGAAGTTAACAGGGAAGTTACATGATTGCTGAAACAGGTGCTTTTAATTGAACTTGTATGAGTCTATTTTTTGAGTAATTCAGTAAATATCTGAGCCCTCCTACAGTAGTCACCGCTAAAATCACTTTCTATCTCGATCAATGCAATTTCATGTCAAAGTGAAGCATGAAGTTTGCTTTTCCACATTTCCTGCCAAATGAATTTTAGCTTCAAACGAAAACATTTGTTCAACAACCAGAGTTCTTAAATTCACTTAATCATATTATGAAGGACTACAGCAATTTATTCTAATTTCATGTGCAGCATGTATAAGTGGTCAAATAACCACCAATTACACTTTCTGCAAGAGACCATGCTCAGTGTAATAGCAAAGACTCTTTACTATGTTTCCTCATTCTGAATATCACTCTAGTTTAAAGGACCATAAGAAAAACCTCCACAACCAAAGTGAATAGCAATTACCCAAAGTTGTCCTCTCAAATGATGTTTTATTTTGTTACCTTCAAAATATCTGATACAGATGACTATTCAAAATTGTGAATCCATCGTGTCCAAACTATCAAATCATGGATCTGCTCCTATCTGCCTTTCATGAATCCCAATCTTGCTCAGAAGGTACTAGATGTAAATTATTTATGTTCTTTCCAATCTATTAATGGACTAGTCCATTCACTGGATTTATGTAATGTGTGAGTTTAGTTCAGTGTGTGCAATAAACTAAAAATCCAGAAACACTGCTTGGAAACATCTTCCAGAGATGGCATCAATAGGATTTGCACATCTTTAATGGTGTTTGAACTTGAGATAAACTTAAATTATTCACAATCATCACTAATGCAAAGTGTGTAAGCCAAACCATGAAAAGTTGGCAAGTTTAAAGGAAATTTGTATAACTATGACTTCTAACTAGTTTATTCCTTTTCAATAGGACTTGGTTTCCAGCTCCACCACCAAGCCATATCAAACAATAGTAATGAAGGAGCACAAACGAGAGCCAGTACTATAAATATAATGGTAGGGAGTCACTGCAGCTTCAATTTTCAGTATGCAGTTTCATGTCTTCAGTAGGAGTTTTAAATTTAGAGAATATTCATTTATAGGATTTGACTTTCTACCCATCCAATTTAATACGTTTTGGCTTTATTTTACCAAAATGCTTTTCCATGTTAAATTCCAAAACTTTATCAAGTATTTCTTCTGAGAAATACAACCAGTCTACCTTCAACTAGTAAAGATTTGATTTTTTTTCCATTCTAAGTCACTAAGGGCTTTTGCCCGAAACGTCGATTTCGAAGCTACTTGGACACTGCCTGAACTGCTGTGCTCTTCCAGCACCACTAATCCAGAATCTGGTTTCCAGCATCTGCAGTCATTGTTTTTACCTCAGTATTTACATTATAGTCCATCCTAAAAATTTTCTACAAATCACCATTTTCACACAAGATTATGACTTTCCCAGCTTGAAGGGAGGTGGGCGCGGTTTTAGTAATAGTTGGCCCAGTAGACCTGATCGCTTTACAGGGGTAGCTTTCCCTGCTCCCACTGACCCCATAGATCCTCTCAGTTGAAGACTCTGGGTCTATACTGCGGTGTTTAGGATTAGGAAGGGGGTCTGATTGAAACTTACAGAATACAAAAAGGCATGGATAGAGTGATGTGGAGAAGGCATTTTCACTTGCAGGAGAGAGGGCACAACCTCAGGGTGAAGGGACAACTTGTTAGAACTGGGATGAGGATAAATATTTCCAGCCAGAGAATGGGGAATTTGTGGAATTAATTGCCATAGAAGGCTGTGGAGGCCAAAACATTGCATGTATTTAAGCAGAGGTAGATAGTTGTTTGATGATTAAGGAGATGAAAGGTTATGGGAAGAAGGCAAGAAAATGGAGTTGAGAAACAAATCAGCCATGATTGATTGGTGGAGTAGACTTGATGGACTGAATGGTCTAATTCTGCTCCTGTATCTTATGCTTTGTAGACTTAGCACTAAGGATTGCTCCACCTTTATTTTAAAATCAAAATTAATTTGCAAACTAGAACTAAAAAATGTGATTCTGTGTTAGTTTAGCAATTAAAATTGGAAATGCACCTGTGACCAAAATTAGAGCTGCACAGATATCTTAAGAGAGTATAGAGATGGAGATTAGAGATAGGGAGGAGCAAAATTGTGAGGGAATTTGAAAGATAAAAATTTTAAATTTTTTGGTATATAAATAGTGAAAGGAGGAGTAGTGTGAAAAAGGGGATTGGTGAGACCACACAAAGTGTTTTGGTCTCCCTACCCAAGAGAGAATATACTTGTCATAGAGTCAGTGCAGTGAAGGCTCACAAGGCTGATACTAGGAATGACAGGACTGTCCTCTCAGTAGAGACTGGTTCAACTGGGCCTGCATTCACTAGAGTTTAGACGGATGAGGAGGGATGGACAGACTAAATGCAAGGAGGATGTTTTCCCTGGCTGTGGACCCTAGAAGTACAGGTCACAGAGTCATGATATGGGGTAGGTCACTTAAGACTGAAAGGAGGAAACATTTCTTCTCTCAAAGGTTGTGATCCTGTGTAATTCTCTACCAAAGATGGAGGCCAAGTCACTGAAAATATTAAAGGAGATAGATAATTTCATTTAGATTTAAAGGCATCAATAGATTTGTGGAGAAAGTGGGAATAAGGCATTAAGATGGAGTATCAGCCATGATCATACTGAATGGCAAAGGGGAAAAATGGCCTACTCCCACTGCTAGTATCTATGTTTCTATGCTTACATATGTGAATACATCAGTGAAAATGACAGGTCAGACTGACAGCATGTTTAATAAATCGTTCAGAATACTGGACATTAAGATTAAGGACATGGAATTCAAGAGCAAAGGGTTTATGTTAAACTTGCTTCAATTACTGGCTTGGCCTTAGCGACAGTACTGTATCCTGTTCTGGACACAACACTTTATACAACATGTGAAGACATCAGTGGGAGTGCAGAAGAGATTTACAAGAATGATTCCAGGGATGAGGAATTTAGGTAATTTAAACAAATTAATAGAAATTAGTACTGTTCTCTTTATAGAAGGTAAAGTTGAAAGGAGGCTTGGTTGTTGAAAATCATGAGGAGTTTTTTGGGGTAGATAGGGAAACCCTCCCACTGGTACAAGAGTCAAGAGCATGAGGGCATTGATGTAAGGTAATTGGGAAAAGAAACAATGGAGACACAGGGAAAAACGTTTTCAGGCATTGCGTGGATAAGATCTGTCTCAGAGTGCGGTGGAGGTGGGGTCCAAATGAGGCATTCAGAAGGAAATTGAATTATTTCTTGAAAAGGATGAAATTACAGAGTGATGGGGGAAAATGGTGAAGTGGAATAGATGCTTTGCTCATTTGGAAAGCAGGCACAAATATGACAGGCTAATTAACCATTTTCTGTACTGCATACAGATGAAAATAATCAAACTGTTGTACATGTAAATTGTTCAATATGTACTGTAACTAACAAATGCATCTACAAGTAAATGAAAGGCATTTGTCAGGAAATTTAACTGCTAATGTTGTTAAAATGAAATGAGAAAATGATATTCTTGAAAATGACAATGTACTTTGATAATATTCACATGCAATAGAATTTCAGACCTCAAAGCTGGAAAATCAAAATTAATTCTAAGTCTTTAAGTTCAGCCAAGTGAAGACTAAGTATTTTAGTCTTTTTTTAAATGTCTTTCCATGCTTTTTTAAAGGCTATTTATTAACTAAATTTTGATTCCATCATTTCTTTAAGTCTGCTTGGACTTCTGGTTAATTTGACATTGCAAACACTTGAAATTATATTCTGAAAACAATAACATTCGCTTAATATTAATAAGTCTTTACTCTTAAGGTCCTATAGCAAGGTTCTGTCTAACAAGGAACTGGCCAAAGAATTTGCTAACAAAATGTTCCTCTGAGTAATGGCACATGGAATATTTGCATGCATTAGCCACTAAAATCAGAATAAGTCAACCGCCAATCTTGATAAAACAGTAATAGAGCTACTCTGAATGTTCAGCCAACGTTATGGAACTTTTAATGTTAATGTTTATCGAGATACTTTTTAATCCTGATACAGTCCATAATCAGAATTAGCATTTCAAAAACCACAAAACCACTAGATTCCTCCACTAAAATAAAGGAAGCTCTTGTGTAACATCTACTCTATTTCTGTGGACAGTTTTAAAGCTTTCTGCATCCTAATTCTGGCCACGTAGAGCTAGTAGTCTGAACAAGGTTAGTGTTTTCGCATAAGCATTAAATGCCCTGTCATATAATGCAGATATTCAGTAAAAGTTGGCTCAACAAAAGTAAAGTTCCAAAATGTTGGCCATGTTGCAAAGGTTAAGCAAAGATAACAAAATACATAAAATCATAGTTTTTCTGAAACAGAACATACACTTAATTGGCATAATGAACACAAAAACTCTTTAAATTGTGAGATTTCCTTTTAAATCTAATGTTTTATGCCCGTGAAAGTCATTTGCTTTTGTTCTTCAATGCTGCATTACAAAACATCAGAGGAAAGGAAAGACCGTCTACTCCAAATACATCCCAGGCTGGCACTGCTGCCTCACAGCACTCGACACCCGGGTTCAATTCCGGCCTTGGATGATAATCTGTGTGGTGTTTGCATATTCTCTTTGTGTCTGTGTGGGTTTCTGCCGGGTGCTCCGATTTCCTCCCACTGTCACAATGATGTGCAGGTGAAATGGATTAGCATGGTAAATGCAGGGATAGAGCTTGGTTTGATGGAGATGCTCTTCAAAGGCTCAGTGTAAGTGATAGTACAGGTATTACTGGAACAGGTCAGAGGCTGGATACTCTATGGTGAGTGCTTTACCTCCTGATGACTGTACACCCCCAAGATAACTCAGTATTACATCCAGGAGTATCATGGAATTCTCCACACTTGCATCGAAGAGTGTAGCTGCCCCAACATGGGCAAATTAGTTTGATCGCAGCTCATCAACCTCATATCACATTCTACACTACTGGAGCACAATGACAAATGTGTACCATCTCTAGGATGCCCGTCAGCAAAGTGCTAGGTCTCCTTAAGCAGTGTCATCTAAACATTCTATGACTTGGAATGATGTTTGAGTCAAGTGTATGGGTACATCAAACACCCGTAAGTTTCCCTTCATAGCATCTTGACATGACTATATGCTGCTGAGTTGAAATCCTGGCACTCTCTTCTAAAAATCACTGTGGGAACAACTACATCACACTGTAAAGGTGATGTACCACCACTTTCTCAATGGCAACAGATATCACAATATTCAGTAAAAAAAATCACGAAGGTTAAAGTTGATATGTACTTTAATTACGTTTAATAATTATACTCTTGCAATTGGAACTGACTTGTCATACTTAAATTGCTTCTACTTTGAAAGTATCAGCAGTCCACTTTAAACAAACACCAATAGAAAATTAAACAGCTGCAACAATTTCTTACTTATTTTTGCCAAACCCAAACTTGACTCTACTGTTAGTTAGAATGCAAAAGCTACATTTTTAACGTAGAGGGAATCTTTTCTGAAAGTTTCTCCGCTTTGATTTATTTCAAAAAGTGTTTATTTTGGAAATCCAGAAGTTATACTTTCCGACAAATATATCATCAGGGCCTCAGCTTTCAACAACGTATTCCTGAGGGACTAACTCTTTGTAAAATTACATGTCAAAATGGATTAGTAATGGCTGCAACTACCTTTGTTCAAGGAAACAATTTTTCATCAGAAACTAAGGGAGCCATATGCACATTTATAGTGGAATGTTTTTTTTTGAAATACTTAAATTTTCTTCAGTTACACCGAGGTGAACAACAGAAAACTACAGTCCAAGGTTGTTGAAATTGCAGATTCAGTACAACGGTAGAATTTCATGCAAACAAGAATAGAACATAAAATTATTAAATATGCTGAAGCCTACAAATTTCGAAAGAATTTGAAAGAACCTCATCTAATAGTCTTATCTTCACAAATTAATTCCATTCTCTCCTGAACCTATTCATATTCTTCCAATCGCTCACACTGGTAATTTATCCTACAAGTTTGTTTTCTCATTTACAAAAAAAAGGTTTCCACTCTGATTTTTAGTCATAATGTCAAAGTCTCTTTTTCTTTCCAAAAACCAATTACAATTTTCTTATTTCCATCTCATAACTTCATTTTTATTTATATCCAAGAATAACTTCCACTGTCCACTAAGAAATAGCATCATCATCATCGTCGGTTGTCCCTTGCACACGAGGATGACTCTCTTCCACTCTCGGAGTGAACCTGTAGGCTACTGCAGATTCTGTTACACTTGGGGCAGGTAGTGTTCCCGGGAATGGGTGGATGGGGCATTGGTGTGGAGGCACGCTCCTTTCGCCGTTTTCACCTGGCTTCCGTTTTTTCCTGACAGCAAATCTCGAGGTGTTCAACGCCTTCCCGGATGCTCCTCCTTGACTTTGGACAGTCTTGGACCAGACATTCCCAGGTGTCTTGGGAATGTCGCACTTTACTAGTGAGGCCTTGAGGGTATCACAAAAGCGCTTCCTCTGTCCACCTGGGGATTGCCTGCTATTTTGAAGCTGAGAGTACAGCAACTGTTTGTGGAGTGTTATGTTGGTCATGCAGACGATGTGCCCAGACCATCGCAGCTGATCAAGGGTGGTCAGTGCCTCAATGCTGGGATGTTGGCCTGGTCGAGGATGTTGATATTAGTGCGTCTTTCTTTCCAGTGAATTTGCAGCTTCTTGAGCAGGCAGCATTGGTTGCCCTCGAACATCCTTTTCCTCAGGCAGTTGAAGACTGTGCCAGCACACTGGAGGCCACGCTAGATCTTGTCATCAATAACTGCTTTGGCCACAGGACACTTCCGAACTATTGGAATGTTCTCTAAGGCCTCCCTGTGGACCTTGCTGATTGGAGGTTTGTTCCACAATGCCAGGCCAGGTTGATGAGTCACCTCAACCAGTGTCATCGAGCTGCAGTATGGATGCTTGTGTATGCATAATCTCCAAGGATGCTCTCCAGACCACTGTCAGGATCTTTACGGAGGCATATGAGAGCATGGGTCTCACCCTGAACATCTATAAGATGAAGGTCCTTCATCAACCTAAGAAATAGCACCCTTCCAATGACTATGCCATCAGTACTATAACAGCATTTCAGAAGATGTCTGATCATTGTCCCTTACAGTGTCAAACTGGCTAAGATGTGTATTCTTGCCATTCTACTAAATGTGATCTGTTGACATTTCATTACAGAGTTAATATTATGGAAATTAATCAATGTATTGCGAATGCTAGAGATCTGAAATAGTAATCAGAGAGCTAGATAAATACAGCAGGTCTGGCATCGTCTGTGAAGAGAGAAACCGAGTTAACATTTTGGGTCCGACATGACTAATGTTCCAAAGTAGTTCGTTCTGCAGTTTCTCTCACTGCAGGCACTACCAAATCTGCTGAGTTTCTATGTCATTTTTTTGTTATGGTGAGAAAGACCATACTGTTGTTTGTTAACATCAGAAGACTCAGTAAAGAGAAAATTTCAAAATGAAATGTTTATTTAACAAAAAAAAAGTTTGAGAATCCTAAGGGGACTACAACAGTTTCATTCATTTTTAAACTCTTTCTCCAACTTAAATCAAATTGCAGACTGGGCAGGAATAGCTACAAACTACAAAGGATAAGATCAATAGGGCGGCACAGTGGTTAGCACTGCTGCCTCACAGCGCCAGAGACCTGGGTTCAATTCCTGCCTCAGGCGACTGACTGTGTGGAGTTTGCACGTTCTCCCCGTGTCTGCGTGGGTTTCCTCCGGGTGCTCCGGTTTCCTCCCACAGTCCAAAGATGTGCAGGTCAGGTGAATTGGCCATGCTAAATCGCCCATAGTGTTAGGTAAGGGGTAGATGTAGGGGTATGGGTGGGTTGCGCTTCGGCGGGGCGGTGTGGACTTGTTGGGCCGAAGGGCCTGTTTCGACACTGTAATCTAATCTAAATCTAATCTAATCTAAAATCTAAATAAAACAGATATACTTTTCACATAGAGAATGATGACAGTATTGGGCAGGGTGATCAAAGCAAAGCCTTGTGTCATTCAGTTGGCATGTGGATTCTGGAAAGAAGGATTGCAGGTTCTTGTGAAAGGACAAGTTAGGAGGGCTGAATCTCTATTTATCATCAAATATTTTGTTAATCATAGGAAGTAATTAAGCTAAATAAACGAAACTGATGCTGCTCTACAACTTTTGATAATGATTTCAGTAGCTGCTCAGCAAAAGAAATGCATTCGACACAATAACATATGGTAAACAGAGCACAATTTCTAGTAGAAACTGGGAAGAGCAGACAGGAATGTACATTTGTATGCCCCTCTTTTTTTTTTAACTGACTATATAACCCCTACTAAGATGTGAAATAGTAAATCCAGTTATTCAGAGTGGGAGATAATGAGCATAAAATATGCCTCTAAGAAAGTCAACCAAGCTGTGTCTTTGTTCAATGTCTTTCAAAGCATGAAAGAATTTGAACTACTTTAAAACAAAGGGCTAAATGCATGTCTTCATGGACATTTAAGAACCATTCTACATGTCAGGAATTTAAATACTCCTATGCATGCTGCTATGTTTTGGTATTTCTAACAATGCTGTTGTGGATTAGTAGATGTTAAAAATGCAACTTTGAACGTAAAGTCAAGTCATTCAAGTCTGTCAGCTGGGCTGGAAGATGTGGATTTAGATGATATGTCTCGAAGTGTAGTACACTTACGGGCTTCTCCATTTTTACACAATTGCAAGTGGTACTGATTAAAATAGACCAATAGTAACTGTTGTGCTATGAAATAAAGCAGCTTAAAGAATTGGATTGAGAATCATTTCACTAATTGGTTGGTTGGTCCCTTTCAGTCAGCTGGAAAAACGTACCTGGGCACAAATACTTGGTTCAGGTCACAAGGATACTTTTGGTACACTGTTGGGTCTCTCAATCAATAAACTAGACACAGGGTAGTTGAAATCAACTCGCAAACACTAACACAGACAAATTATGTAACAAAATTACTGTACTTGGGAAGGTGCCTATGACAGACCTGAATTCATTATGGTGTGTGGCAGAAAAAGCTATCATGTTCCTTTCTCCCTTAATCAATTTACTCACTGTCCTAACTAGATGAGACAATCTGTCCAAAATATTTTTGTATAGTGCAAGTACAATAGAGGTAAGTCTCTACTCCTGCTTATTTGATTTACTTCAAATCTGTATGTCTAAATACCCGAATGAAAATTCCATGACATGGGCAGTTGCATCTCCAAGTTCCATTGGAAGGCATATAGCATAATGTGCTGTATTCTTAGTAATGATGAAAGTCACAATGTTGTGAGATAGATTATCAAGTTTTGTCACAGAGATGGTGAAGATATATCAGCATATGTTCAAGTTAGAATGATGAACAACACCACTGATTGGTATTGCCAGAATGTTGTTTCTTTTGTCCTTCATGATGGTTTGTTTTTTCGGAGGGGCGCGATGTTGGAATATGCAATGTAAGTTACCATAGTGAGATGCTGCTTTGTAACCTTTGACACAGTGTACTGGAATTGAACAGGATGTCGCAGTGCTAAGCAAGTAAACAGTTTTGCTTTTGATGATGCCAAGCTTCTTGAGGAAATCTGGCCAATGTTCAAATCAATCCTAGAAGTTGCTAAAGAAAATTGGAAACAAACAATCTTCAAAAAAGATTACAAACATGCAGGAATATGGCCTTACAGCATACTTTACATGTATTAAGGCATATTTGTTGTATGCCAATTGTTGATTGGGTTGAAGTGCCCTCAGTTAATGTATATCTACCTCTGGACCTTACTGCAGATGAATCTAAAAAGCTGTGATAAGGTCACTCAAATCAACACCTTTACAGAATTACATTGTTGATCTTACCAACTGTTTGGATCAATTCTTTATTGATCCTCCTACAGGAGTTAATTTGTGACGAATCAGTAGGCAACATGATGCAGTCACATTTGTTTTCTGAAGCTGTGAGTATGGGGACTGAAATAAATTATAAATCTAATCAAGTCTGCATTCACTATTTGTGCTCTAAACTTTTTAAAAATGTATTTGCTCATTGGATGTGGGCATCACGAGCTAGGTCAGCAGTTTTTGGCAATCTTTTATTGCCCAGAGAGCAGTTAAATGTCAACCACATTGCTAGCAGTCTGGATTCACATGTAGGCCAGACCAGTTAAGGATGGCAGATTTAGTACTCTATAGGATATTAGTGAACAATATAGTTTATACCTTAGAGGTAAAAACAATAACTGCAGATGCTGGAAACCAAATACTGGATTAGTGGTGCTGGAAGAGCACAGCAGTTCAGGCAGCATCCAACGAGCAGCAAAATTGACGTTTCGGGCAAAAGCCCTTCATCAGGAATAAAGGCAGTGAGCCTGAAGCATGGAGAGATAAGCTAGAGGAGGGTGGGGGTGGGGAGAGAGTAGCATAGAGTACAATGGGTGAGTGGGGGAGGAGATGAAGGTGATAGGTCAAGGAGGAGAGGGTGGAGTGGATAGGTGGAAAAGGAGATAGGCAGGTCGGACAAGTCCGGACAAGTCAAGGAGACAGTGCTGAGCTGGAAGTTTGAAACTAGGATGAGGTGGGGGAAGGGGAAATGAGGAAGCTGTTAGTTTATACCTTAGTCAACAGTGAATTAATTGTTGTCAGTAAATTACACTAAATTCAAATGTCACCATTTGCCATGGTGGGATTCAAACCCACGAGGTTAGAACATTAGCCTGGGGCTCTGGATTACTAATCCAGTGACAATGCTGCCACCCTCCCATCTATTTACTTTGATTCAAATGTGTAGTTGTTTGTATTCGCAATTAATAACCTAAGATACTTACCTGTTGTTTTAATACTAAATTCTTCACGCCTTCCATCACAAACTGTGATCCAGTATTCATTACACGTGAAAGCAGGCTGAAAAAAAGAAACACTGCTTAATAATGGGATCAATCGAAACTTGGACTATTAATTATATCAGTTATGTGCAGAACAGTAGAGTAATTTGAGATTTTTCACATTTGCAAATGTTATCAATATAATTTTTTGTTAGCTTAGGAATATTCTATAACATCCTTTTTTTTTGCTTCTGGATGATCAACACAAAACCAAAGATCTGTTATGTCCAAGAGCTGCTTTCAATTACACAGACAGAGGTTGCTCTGTAGACCTCTCAGCAGTACAAACATTCTAACCACCCACACCTTAATGACCCAAGCCTTCTGCTGTGCTGCTTTGAAAATAAATACTATATATTTTGCACATAAAAACTACTTAGTATGCACTTTTACAAGGTTGTGAAAAGCATTGTGAAAATGCAATACTTTTTCTAATTTTATGTTTTATCAGTAGACAAAAAAGTAGCTGGAATTTCTTGCTGCTGCAAAATTGTGTGATGCAAAAGATGAAGGAGAAGTAGGCCATTCAGCCCATCAAGTCTGTTCCATTATTCAATGAGATCATGACTAATCTAATCATTCTCAATTTTACTTTCCTGCCTTATCTCCATAACTTGATCCCCTTACAGATAAATCTGTTCATCTCAGCTTTGAATATACTTAACGACTCAGTCTTTACAGCCTTCTTCACCTCTTTATACTCCCTGAATATCTTCTCTGATAGTGATGCAAGTACCTCACGACCTCCAGTGACCAACTTTGTTTGGATTAACATAACCAACATGGTCACCGGCCACCTCATTTGTTTAGCCACTCTCTCAAATGAAATAAAAAAGGCTCTATATCCTTCTTGTCTAATCAAGGCAATGCTTGGATATATTTAAATAGACCCCCACCAGGCCTTTGGTTACAATGGATTTGCTCATCATCACTATCCTCCTGACTAAGCCTACCTTCTGCCTTCACCTTCAACCTTTTAAGTCAACTTTTCTCTCTAATGCCAACTTCTGAAGTTCAAACTCTCTCTCTTTCTGCTTTTCTTCTCTCTCTTTCTCCTGCTAGGGCCTTCCTTCCCTCGTTACCCTCTGTTCTTAATCATAAATCAAACTGTTTCATTTCTTTTTCATGTTCAAGCTACTTCATCTGCAATTGAATTCTAGCCATTTCTAAAGATATGGCATTTCCAGTAGTTTTAAATGTCAAGCTATTGAAGTAATTACCTCTTCTTTTCTCGCAGACCCAGGCAACCCCAACTCCAACTTATCTGCCAATTCCAACATCTTTGCCTTGCTCACTTTTTGGAAAACTCCTGAAGTCACTTCTACCAGCCCCAGAAAACTCTGTAAGACCCATTACTACACAAGGCACACCCTGTTTAAACTAACCAAATTCAACACTTGAAACAAAAGCCACTAACACCTACCACACGCCCAATTTGAGTCCAATATTCCCAAGCCCAACTTGGAATTATGGATTTCAATACTGGAAGAGCCCCTGGACCAGATCAGATCCCTTTAAAATATTTTAAGGTCGCCTGCATTTTAATGTTCTCTTATTTTAAAGGTAGATGTCAAGGGCCATGTTCCAGATGCCTTGGGACTGGTCAAACTACTCGATGTTAAGCAAAACACACTTTATTTAAACATTATAGTTTAAATACAAACAAAAGAAAGGAATTTAGAACAACTTAATTATTTAAAACGTAACTGCATAATAGATACAGTACCTATTATTAATTAACTGTTCCAATATAGTAACATCCCATAAACCTTGGCAAAAAGGCAAATTCAGACACAGATTCTAACATGCAGTTCTCCAATCCAGGATGAAAAACATCAAGAGAGAGTTCAGAGAGAATAGCAGCTGGGAATCATTCAATGAAGTTTCCAAGGTCTCAAGTTTTAAGACCTCAAAAGCATCTGATGCTAAAGCTAAAATAAAACCAGAAAACCTGGTCTGTGAGAGTTGGCCACACCCAGGTTGCTATTATTGATCTAACTTTAAACAGAAAAACACTCCAAAACCTCACAAATTGTTAACTTAAGTTGTCTTCGGTAGCCAGTTTAGTGCCTCTGCCTTATAACCTTTTTCAAAAAAAGCCAGGACAAAATAACCTTTAAAGTGACAGCATCGTCATAATACTGTAAATTGGAGGTGTATGATACCAAAATTGGTGGTATAGTGGACAGCAAAGAGGGTTACCTCAGATTACAATGGGATCTGGACCAGATGGGCCAATGGGGCTGAGAAGTGGCAGATGGAGTTTAATTCAGATAAATACGAGGTACTGCATTTTGGGAAAGCAAATCTTAGCAGGACTTATACACTTAATGGAAAGGTCCGAGGGAGCGTTGCTGAACAAAGAGACCTTGGAGTGCAGATTCATAGCTCCTTGAAAGTGGAGTCGCAGGTAGATAGGATAGTGAAGGAGGTGTTTGGTATGCTTTCCTTTATTGGTCAGAGTATCGAGTACAGGAGTTGGGAGGTCATGTTGCGGCTGTACAGGACATTGGTTAGGCCACTGTTGGAATATTGCGAGCAATTCTGATCTCCTTCCTATCGGAAAGATGGTGTGAAACTTGAAAGGGTTCAGAAAAGATTTACAAGGATGTTGCCAGGGTTGGAGGATTTGAGCTACAGGGAGAGGCTGAACAGGCTGGGGCTGTTTTCCCTGGAGCGTTGGAGACTGAGGGGTGACCTTATAGAGGTTTACAAAATTATGAGGGGCATGGATAGGATAAATAGGAAAAGTCTTTTCCCTGGGGTCGGGGAGTCCAGTACTAGAGGGTATAGGTTTAGGGTGAGAGAGGAAAGATATAAAAGAGACCTAAGGGGCAACTTTTTCATGCAGAGGGTGGTACGTGTATGGAATGAGTTGCCAGAGGATGTGGTGGAGGCTGGTACAATTGCAACATTTAAGAGGCATTTGGATGGATATATGAATAGGAAGGGTTTGGAGGGATATGAGCCAGGTGCTGGCAGGTGGGACTAGATTGGGTTGGGTTATCTGGTTGGCATGGATGGATTTGGACCAAAGGGTCTGTTTCCATGCTGTGCATCTCTATGACTCTAATTGTGTCCTCAGCACTGATACCTGTAGTACTCCACACGAGTTACGGAATACAATCCTGAAAATGCCTCCATTACCCAAACTCTTTGCCTTCTATTGGTTAGCCAATCTTCTATCCATGCTAATATATTACCAACACCATAAGTGTTTGTCTTATCGAGTAGCCGTATTTGCAAAGCCTTATCATATGTCTTTTGGAAATCTAAATATATACTGTCCACCTTTATGTAACCTGCTACTTACCTGCTCAAAAAATTGTAATAAATTGTCAGGCATGATTTCTTTTCATTAGGTCATGTTGACTTTGCTTGATTAAATAATATATTTCGAAGTGCACATCCTTTTATAACAGACGCGAAAATCTTCCTAATGACAGATGTTGCGCTAACTGGTGCACAGGCTATCTCACAATGTTCCATGGCACATACAAATGATAACTAGTTGGAGAATTGTTAATGGTCAACGTCAGAGTTGAGTGTGTTGCTGAAAAAGCACAGCAGGTCAGGCAGCATCCGAGGAGCAGGAAAATGGACTTTTCAGGCTCGAGCCCTTCATCAGGACCAATATCGGCTTCATCATACTTAGGAAATTTTATCTGATCCCGCACTTCGTGACTCTTAAATCACTTGAAATATGCCAGCAACATGTGGATGCCATACAGCTGGCCCTCAAAGACTGGAATAATTTGTTAGTTGTCGGATGAAACAGTTCTTGAAAAAATAACTGTGCAGCTCTGTTTCCATTATCATTGATGCACCTATTTTCTTCTTATTTAGTATGACTACTATTTGTATAACTTGTACTTCCAACTCTGTTTCTTATAATCATTTGCACCCAGCTGCTTTTCCACAAAATTGTCAGAGTGTCAATTCCTTTATGGATTGTAATTTCATTCCTAAATTTTAAGGTAGAAGTCTTGAAGGATCAACAAAACATGAACTGAGCGTCTGTATGCACCCATTATTATCCTACAATCACATTTAGTGGGTCAGAAATGTATATTTTAACACGAGGCAGGAAGCAAGTGGTCGGATTCAGCCAACTATTTATCACTTCTGCAACTTAAATAGACATGAAATTTGGGTGATGGGTAAAATGGTTCGCTGATCTATTACTGTCTGGTGGCAAAAAGAAAAGGTTCTTCCAATAAATGTAAGGCAATATCAAAGCCACACAAATGCTTTTGCTTGAACAGCAGGTCAGAAGCTGCAAATTTTATGGTGAGTAACTCAACTCTGGACTGCCCAATGAATGTGCACTATTTACAAGATACAAGTCAGAGGTGTGAGGGAATATTTTTAACATATCTGGATAAGTGCAACTCCTGTAATACTCAAGGGGCTTGACACAATCCATGACAAAATTGCCCATCTGATTGTACACCATCCACCATGCTCAACATTCATTCCCTCTACCACCAACATAAAATGGCACCCATGAGTACCATCGATATGTTGCCTTACAGTATCTCACTAAGGCTTCTTCAACAACACCTTTCAAACCCTCAACCTCTACCACAAAGGCGGCACGGGCAGCAGATATATTGGGACACCTGCAAGTTCTCTTTCAAGTCACACACCAACCATTCCTTCATAGTTGCTTGGTCAATATCCTGGATATCTCTTCCAAATAGCAGTGTATGCATGTCTGCACCCAAAGACTAAAGTGGTGCAAAAGGTTCATTTGGAATGGGCAATAAATGCTAGCTTGCCCAGCGTTCCTTACATCCCGCTTTGCAGAAGATGGTGGCATAGTGGTAATTTCACTCTGGACTAGGAATCCAGAGGCACAAGCCATGCTCTGGGGACACAGGTTTGAATCCATGTGGAAATCAATCATAACTGGATTTGCAATTGAAAGCCAGCCATCAGCAATGATGATGATCAAACTATAAACCACCATCATTCAGAAAACCACTGGTTCACTTACTTCCTTGAAGGAAGAAAATCTGCCATCTTCACTTGATTTGGCCTTTACACCCACAATAATATAGATGACTCCTAACTGCCGTATTAAAGCAATCAATTAAAGGGAAATTAGGAATAAGTAACCAATCAAGCCTTGTAAGTAATGCCCATATTTCATGAAAGGAAAATAATTCACTCTACTACTATCAAGCCAGGGGATCAACCAGGTTCAATGAACTCTGTAGGGTAGCATGTCAGAAGCAGCACCAGGCATGCGTTAAACTAAGGGTCAATCTGGTAAACAAAGACTACATACATGCCCAATAATAGAAACAGCATGTAATGGACATAGGGAAGTCATCATACAATCAGTGGATTAGATAAAAGCTCTGCACTCTTGTCACATCCAGAATGGTGTTGGACACTTAAATAACCATCCAGAAAGAGAAGCTCCACAAATATCCACATCTCCATGATGGAAGAGCCCAGAACATCAGTACAAAAGATAAGGATGAGGCATTTGCAGCAAACTTGACCAGAAGCAGGGAGCTTGCCAAGCTTCAGCCAATTCAATCACTAAACAATCAAAGATCATGGGCCCTGACAACTTCCTAAAAGGGTACTGAAGACATATGTTCCAGGATTAATCACAATAATGGTAATACTATTCAAACTTCAACACTGGTGCCTACTTGACAAAATGGAAAATTCTCGAGGTATGTTCTGTTCTCAAAAATGAGTATAAATCTAAACTTGTCAATTAACCCCTAAATCCCAAACTATCCATATTCAAGCATCAGCAAGATACAACAAATGTCATTGACCAATGCTATCGTCACTTGCCCAATATTATCCTACTGGCTGATGTTACAGTTTAGACTTTGCCATTTTGATTGGAGTCATACCCTTGTACGTGCAAAGATGAGGTTGAAGTCCATCACCTCAGCCTGACGATATCACTACAGGAGTTCTTCAAGATTGTATCGACTCAAACAAGATGGTGGTGGAGTAGGGCTCCTAAGCCAGAGTTTGTCTGCTCCATCAGTCTTTTTCCTCTTCTTGTGTTTTCTTTTCCTCTCTATTTATCTTCATTCCTTGGATGGACCCAATGGACTCCCAGCCTCATGGAGGCCCAGCGCAGACCCCTGGAAGCCCAGAACGGATTCCCATCCTCCAGGAAAAGTCCACGTGGTCTCCCCGCTTTAGAAAGACTGGCATGCTATTTTTTTTTACCTTTATTTCTTTATTTTTCTAATTTATACCTAAGATTCTGTACCTGGGTATCTTTGTACTTGGTTTTATAAAGGCTGTAATGCTGAGCTTTTAACTTTATTTCTTCATTTTCTAATTTATACGTAAGATTTTGTATCGAGGTATCTTTGTACCTAAGATAGCGCTGGAAATGGTAACTTTGTACACTTTTCATTGTACTCACATGTCCCTGTACTTGAGAACATGTGACAATAAACCTAATTTTAATTCTAAGAACCATTTTCAGATGATTCACTCATGACTAATCCTCCACCCAAGGTCAGAAGTGAGACATTCACTGATCAATGCGATGCTTAGGACTATTTGTAACTTGTCAGATGCTGAAACATATAATACCCATAAGCTGCAAGGACTGGACTACATGTAGTTTTAGGGTGATAAGTTGTAAAGTAATATATGCACCATACAAGTGGCAGTCTATGGTCATTGCCAACAAGACAAAATCACACCATTGCTCCGTGACTTTCAATTGCATCACGATCACTGAAAAATCCTCTATCAACATTCTGGGGATGAAAGAATGGTGACTATTGTATTAGCTATCTCTATTAAAAGTTAAAATATGTGATTTTAGTTTCAAATTAAGGTAATTAAAGGTTGAGTAATTTTACTTTGTTTCATTATGCTTGTGTGCTCACCAACAGTGCGTGAGCTTTTGATCTAGATAAAAGACTTCTAGAAGCAAGAAAGCCCTAAGATTGCTGTGGAGATAATTACTGAGAGTTGAACTATATTCAAACGTTTTAAAAACAAAACATAAGCAAACAGAGAGAGAGACTGAACCTGGAGGCTACCTAAAACAAGGTCTGCTGTATTTAGTCAAAACCTCAGTTCTGCATGTTTTCAGAATGAAAGAGTAAATTCTAGAGAAGTATATGAGGCCAAGTAGATCTTTAAAGACAGAAATCCAACTATATAATGTGTACATGTGTCTGCTGGATTGTGACATGTGATGCATACCTTTGGATACTGTATTGATAGGAACATCTGGCTCGTAAAGCCAGACCCAGAATAAAAAGAAACTGCCTTCTAGGAGTATGATTATATTCAAAACCTTTGGGAGTAGAAGTAGAGAACTTCCCATTTATCAACATTTTACTTCATCTGACACACTTTTGCCCACTTCCTCAACTTGTTTAAATTCCAAGTCAAATTCTAATATCAAGTCAGATGCTAAAAATTATCCAATTTATCTGATATTCCTGTAACCGAGACCATTACATTATTAACCAAATATTTAACTGCAACAGCCATAAGTACTTTGGCTATCAGAGCAGATCAGAGACTAGGAGTCCTACAGTGGATAACTCACTTTCTGGTCCCCCAAATTCTGTTTACCACCTAGAAGATATGCAAAGAGTATGAGGAATACTGTCGACTTGTCTGGATGAATGAACCTTTAACAACACTCAAGGAGCTTGTCATCATTCAGGACCGCTTGCTTTATCATACCCTTATTACCACCTTAAACATTAATTTCCACAACCATCAAGATACACTGACAGAAAAATACATTGCAGCAATTTACCAACACCCCTTCAAAAATACCTTACGACTACCTTTGCCTAGGAGACAAAGGCAGCAGATATACTGGAACACTACCACCTGAAAGCTCCATTTTAATTCATGCAACAATTTGATTTGGAACTATGATCTCAAAGTAATACTGTTTATTATATATTCATTCTAAAATCTTTACAGAACGTGCTTTCAATTAAGAATTCTCTGCCGTGTACTGTTGCCAAACCAGAGACTGTAAATGTGTCTTCAAAAGAGAATTAGAGAGCTTCTTGTAAAGACTTTAAAATGATATGAGAAATGATGAGAAATGTGGGTTTGACTAGGTAGCACATCGACAAAAACACTAACAGAACAATAAATGAGCCAAACTGCCCACTTCTATTCTGAAACTTAGTACAAGCAGAGCATCTGCACACTGAACCTGATATTTATTTCACACCGTCAAATGTCATTAAATCCCAGGTCAGCTTGTTATTTCAAATAGATTTTTGATTTAAAAAAACATAGTTTTCAATCCAGTAATTTTGCATTAGAATTCTTCTGTTGTAAAACTTCATACCTTATTGATTTTGGTCCACTGCCTCCAAAGTTAGTAGGAGCTGACGCCATTTTGGTAAATGCTCTGTCAGTAAACACAAACTAAATTACTGAAGTGAATTTGGGAATTAGAAAACATTCATACCTATAGAATTCTGGAACTGATTAACACTTTTAAAAAGTTTAACAAATGCTGTAATCCTGGGTTAGGGAAGGTGCCCCATGAAATGAAAACGTCAATCCAATTTATTCTCACTTGCCACTTGTACTCCGATATAAGACTGAATAAATAACACATCTTTACAAACTTTTAAAGCAGAAGATCCTTGCTGAGCATTTCCACCCAAAATGAAACTACATCATTGTAGATTATTTGGAGTAGATATGGTATACTTTATTCTGCATCTAATAAATTGTTAGACGATTAATACATAAACTCAGCTAATGTTCTGGGGACCTGGGTTCAAATCCTGCCGCATCACATGTTGGAAGTTGCATTCAATAAAAATCTTGCTTTCATAATCAGATGATTAATTTTTAGGTAGTTCTTTGATAATCTTGTTCTTTGCTCCAGATTTTAACATGAGTTTCTGATTTGAAACTTTTAAACACAAGGGGAATTTAACCAGTAAGGGTGTTTTTCTCTTGGAATTTAAGCTCAAGATTCAGTCACTTGGGCCATTTTCAGACATAGCATTAAAATCTGTCTTAATTCTAGTATCTTCAATTGGCTACTTTCTCAAATTAAAAAAAACTGATCCAGGTATATGTTCAAAACTGTAATACACATAATTTTAGCAGATGGTTCATGTTTGAAGTTTATTTTGTGGGTTTACACAAATGTGTTGCTCGTAATTTGCTGTTCCTTTGGTGCTTAAACTATTCTCAGTGTTCTTACTTACTTCCATCGTTTGATGTAATTCAAAGGAGCCAGATTGCACCCAGTATCAGACAGCGCTTTTTTGTATTGTTCTAGGTCAACCTGGTGGTATAAATAATTTAATTTAGGAGAAAAGAGATATATGATGAATTCTGAAATTCCAAAGGACTTGCTAATTTGCTTTATAAAATAAGCAAAAGATTATAGAATGTTGCAGGAAATAAACACTATTTTTTCACCCATGTTGTAACATTGGCTGACAAAATGTTATTAAATGATATTTTAGAACCAATTTTGCAGTAGAGAATGTGAAGGAGGTAAAACAAAAATTCAGAATAATTTCTCCCAGAATTTAATTGTTTTAGAGTTTCCATTGCTACCAAAGTGCACTTGCTTCCTCACACTAACGCCACCATCAGTCATGTGCATAGTTAGCCAACACTAACTGCCTGGGTTTGTGCATAACAAATATTTATGGGTTGGAGTCCTGGAGGGATTTTAATGTATGCTCAAATATACCTTTCAGTCTCTTCAAAGTCAATTTACAAATGTCGCCAAGCAAGGAGATATGGCTTGATTTACTTTAACTTACTTTGCTTTATGAAATAAGCATCACAGTGCCACACAGTGACATGTCCATCCCTTTTGACCGTTCAGTACTCCCATCCATGACAAAGCTTCACAACTTAATCTCTGAACTAAAACATATTGTAAGCCACAGAGGTTAGCATCCTGAAATTGGGTAGTCTGCAACTGAGCACTGATTAGCCTGTGCATGTAAAATAATGTAAGCCACAGAGGCTGGTAGCCTGTAAGTAATCTCCAAATGACTGAGTGCAAAGAAATGAAGCTATGAGCTGTAGATTCACTGTGTACAGATACACAAGATGTGTATGTGTTCCTGGGCTGGTAAAGCTTGATGCTGGAAAAGGGTCAGCAAGTCAGGCAGTGTCTGAGGAGCAAGAGAGTCATCATTTCAGGCATCCATTCTGTCAAAGCACCTCATTATTGCATACATCTCAATCAACTCTCCCATCAATCTCTCCTGTTCCAAGGAGAACAACTCCATCATATCCAATCTTTCCCCATAGCCATATTATCCCAAGTTCTGACATCCTCCTCATAAATGCGCTCTGTACCCTACTTTAATTACACTCTTTCAATGAGGTGACCAGAACTGCACATAGCACACAGGTTGTGGCCTAAGTAATAATTTCTATTGTTCCAGTACTACTATCTTGTTTTTATATCCTATACCTCAGCCAATAATGGATTCCACATGCCTTCTCAACCACCTTATCAATCTACCCTGATACCTTTGGGGATTTGTGGATATTCAATTTAAGGTGTCTCACTTCCTCCACATCTTTCAGCAGTCTCCCATTAATTGTGTATCCCTTTGCTTTGACTCCAATTGCAATTAAAGATTACATCAACAAAATTATCTTCATTAATCCTCTTTGTTACTCCCTTTAAAAATTCAAACCAATCAAATATGATCTTTCCCTATAAAATCCATCACTGATTAAGCTATTTTTCTAAGTGCCCTGCTATCTGGATAAAAATCATTGGACTAGTGATCTACCCACTTTCAAGGTTGCTTATCTTTTAAGTATTCCTCTCTCCCTATCAAATTCAACACATCACATTCTTCCTTCTTAACCATACTGTATCTGCATTGTCCTTTTTTGTAAAGACAGATCCAAGCATTCATTAGTAACCATCCCAACACCTTCCACCTCCACACAAAGGCTACCTTTTTGAACTTTTATGGACCTTACTCTTTTCTAACATATAACTTTTGTTAATGTATTGCTAAAACATCTTTGGGTTCACCTTCATTTTGCTTGCCAACATTCTTTCATGTCCTTTCTTTGTTTTCCTAACTTCAATACTCATTTTCTATAATCCTCGCAGCTTTATGTAGTATTAAATTTTTTTTTCGGATTCATCTTACACTGTGACAGCAGGCCTCAGATGTGACTGTTGCTCCTAACCCTTTTTGGCCTATGTTAAAAGTACCAAATATGATTATTACCACCAAGATACTCTCCCACTGTTAGACTAAGACCCAAGGTAAATAAATGGGAACTACCCAAAGTCGCTGACTAAATCAGTACTACAACCAGGTTAAGAGTATCCTGGGGAGCAGGGGAATTGTCCATAGGAATCTCAATTTCCTGCATATTTGCCAGGGAGGCCAGTGCACTGGGACTTCTGCAGCCCCCAAAGAGCAAATTGAGTCACACATCTGTGCCTTATGATCTGGAGGCCAGAGATATGGGCCATTGTTATCTCTGGGCAAAGGGAAGAGATCATTGAGAGGTTATGTAATAATTCTCAACATGCAACCATAAAACATGTTCCAAAATATCCCAGCAATTACAATCCAAAAACAGCATTTTGGAGGTGTAGCCCACAATACAAATATTTTTCTTTCCCTCTACAAATTCATGCAATTTTTCACCATCAGCTCATCAAATTTGAACTTCAGCTTTCAATTTACCTTTCAATGTTACTTTTCTAAGCTCTTATTCCTTAGGTAATTAAACATTCGTCTTGTACATTTAGCTTCATTTTGCAAACTTCCTCAAAATTAACCAATTTCATCAACTTTTCAGTTACAGCCTTTTCCTCTGAACCCATTTTGCAACCTCCAACTTAATCTTAAGACTTTATCTTGCATCTTGCTTTCTTTCTGCTCATTCATCAGGAAGGGGTACAACAGCAGAGAGGCTTTAACTTTTTTGGAAACAAATGTAATATGGAGAATGTAATAAGCCATGCTGAATGAGGACAGAAATTTATATACTTTCTTTAGGCAAGCTATCTTAGTGCTCATAAATTTTAATTATGTATTAAAGTAAATGTGAACATATCACTTAATTTAGCTAAAGGGATATATAAAGCAATTATTCAAAATAATTTGGTTCCTCTGCAATGTGATTAATTTTGTTCAGTTTATAGTGATATGCCTTTATTTGGTATTGCTGTATCAGACTCAGAAACTTACATGATGTGACTTCATTCATCCAAAAAATAAAGTATACAATTAGATTAAAACAAACAAGGTTAGTAATGTTAAATATACATCTCACATTTTCTATAGGTGAACATTATTGGTGCTATATAAAACATATGCAATTTGTTTTGAAAATTTTATTGCTGATGGATGGAAAACTGCTACCTTTGCTGATTCTTTAATGAAATACAACTTACTAAAGTCAACTGCAATTACTTATGGGCGCATGGAAGGTTGCTTTATTTTATCGTGGTTGACATAAACTAAGTCATCCAATAATATTATCTCACCAAATTTCTCCATTTCACTTTAAAAGAATACTGCATGCTAAGCAATGATGGTCCACTGGTACTTCCTACAGGCATTGTTCATGCCTAAAAACAAAGACTTATCATGCCTATGAACTAACTAATCTTTGGTGGCATTATAAAGAAGCATGTATTGTCCAATTCCACAGCGCTCTTTAGTAAAAAAAAAGATAGGAAATCAGGGGAGAAATCACTTGTTAAGGATGATGAAAATCCCCAAAGACAGCTATCAGAGTGAAACATGGCTCCTCACAAATGTGCAGAACTATGTTGGTTCTTGGTATGCCAAATATCAAAAGACATTGCATGTCCACAGACAGGTTGAATGTAGGGATTTTATTTAAATCTGGTGAAGCATTTTCTGCCTGCCCTTAATGCAGATAACATTCTCACTTTGGATTCAATAAATTGTGAATTCATGTCCTCCTCCAGTACGTGACCATCTGATATTTCAGCATAGTATTGAGGGGCGTGGCATTTCCTGAGATGCTGTCTTTCTAATGAGAAGTTAAATTAAGTTCTCATCTCCCAGTTTGGATGGATAGGAGTACCTCACAGGAATATGCAAAGAATTACAAGGCCAAAACTTAACCCCCAACCAGCACCATCAAACACAAATTAACTAGTTGCTCAACTAATTTACTGCTTCTGTTAAAAACAGAAAATGTTGGAATTACTTACCAGATTTTGAATTGTTTAGTAGTCCATGTGGAACCCTGCTTGCACAAATTGGCTACCATATAATACCATTTAACAACAATACTGGATTTCAAAAGTCATTTATTGGTTGTGAAGCATGTTAGGAAGACTGATTTGTGAAAATGTACTAATTAAATGCAAGATTTGCCTTCTTCCTTGAAATTGCTATTTACCTCTGAAAAGTAATGCCTTGCAAGTGTTGAAGCTTAAGTCAACCAGTGGGAACCAAATATATTTTGAAAATTTCTTACAAACAATTTCAAGTGAACACAGTAAACATTATAATTTCTTCTAATTTTGAACATTTGGAACTTGTCCCATATGTGGGCAATACTGTTTCACATTTTTAACAGCCTTTGAAAACTATCCAACTGCAATTGGGTAGAAGTTATGGGAAATCTGACAGAGGTATTCAATGAAGGGTTTCTATTGTTTTAACGCACTTTGCCTTCTTATATTGCAATGGGTTGAAACTTTTGCAGTGTCTGAACAATCAAATAGAACTGACCTCTGAAGGTGGCTGTGGTGAACTTATGTAGTAAATGATAAACAACCTCATTTTATCTTCAGGTGTACCTCCTACAAAAATAAGGGCAAAACATTTTTCAGCATAGAAGAATATCCAAAATTATTTCATATTGCACATAAAAGGATTTGACTTTGCATTAGAAATAATTGCTTAAAAAATAACTTTATTCTTCAGCATTTTACATTTAATATGTAATGTTAGCTCCTCCCAGACTAATCAAACTTGAAGGTTACAATAAGTAAACAAAAAAAGGATGCATTTCAGAATTCTTCATTAAACTCCCAGAAATATATTAGCAATCGCTGTATTTAATGGTACAGCTTGAAAGACATGCTGATGTCGGCTGGGCAATACAGTGGTGGTGCGCTCTGTAAAACCAACATTGGCTTTTCTGAATAAACAGTTGGAGTTCTTTTCTCACTTATTGGCTTCCTTATATCAATAATGCTGCTGCAGGGAGACAAAGGTAAAAGCTCTAATGCACTTTATAAAATGCACCCTATAAAAAGTGTCCTTCTCCATCCTCTAACACATGCATATCCAGGAAGGATTGGGAAGACCATTAACTGTAAGGTAATGAATGCTGAGAGCTTACTTACTTACAGTAAAATATAAATTTTCTGAATTCTGTAGTTAAAATATTTTTGAGACATTTACACATAATTAACACATTAATAATTTACACATATTTTAATCCTTTAATTATATAAACTAAAGTGTTGAGAATAATTATTTACAACGGATTTAAAGGTTAATTTTTAATTTTAACAATTACCATCAGGATCAGAGATTATATCCAATAAAGACTTGTCTAGTGTGGACTTGCTCATCAATTTTTCTTCATATTCAAAATAAACATCCAACTTCCGAGCCTATCAGGAAAATTATTAACATTATTATCTTTAGAATTTACAGAAGATGTATTACTTGCAAAATGAACTAACTTTTTACCAAATAAAGTTTACAAAAAATTAACTGCAAAATGGATAATGATAACATTAGGAAAGGAAGCTTTATGATTAAGCAGAATCACATAAATGTTTTATCAAAAAGTACAATATGCGTTGATTAAATGTGTTGAATCCAGGAAAAGGAAATATTAGAAAACAAAATCAGATAAGAATACTGAAAGCTAGAGTAAAATTTTCATTAAGGGTTTCAAAGCATATACAAAGTTAGCACTGATATATGATATGTTTTATTCCTACTCAAAAAACAATTTATAGAAAATTAATTAAATATCTGTCTGTAGTAAAACCTTTCACTTAGAATCTGTCGGCTATAAATCAAGGATATACTATGTAAACTGCAGCTAGAATCCAACCTGTGTAATTCAATCTGAATTCTTCCACCATTACATTTCATTTCCTAGGCCCGCAATGTCTCTGGTCAAATCCATCAGCCTTTGTGCAGTCTTGAACTGTCGAGTCTAGCTCAAATTTAACTTATTGTTGCTATTCAAACTTTTCATGGAAGAGACTTACAGCTATGAAAGAAAGCAAGCTTTGATTCTATCAGACTAATCTAGATTTTAAAAACACTGGCATTAGAAATGAAAGGAAACAGTTTTTCAAATGAATCACACCAGCAAGTTCTGTAATTGAGCATGTAAATATTTCAAGTAGACAGATTACCTAAAACATAAATCTATATACAGGAACTCAACTTCAAGCTGTAAAACTCAAAAATAAAAAAAAGGGACTTCCACTATTCTGAAACAGAGTAGCAGCAGAAAGTGACAGAAAGAATGGAAAATAATTGAGGTTTAGGAATGATAGTGTCTTGCCAAAAGGCCAAGAATAGATCAGCTTACATAAGTAAACATGTAACTCATCAGGGAACCTAAGGAAATCATTGTGTTTAGCCTGGACTGTACACAATACTTTAAACAGTATCAGATGCTGTTGGCTTATGATGTGATAGATTTTCTCACAAACAATATTCTGTTGGATTGACTTGTAACCAAAGTCAGTCCATGATTAAGAAGAGTTGAAGAAACAGTCAAAAGTAATTCCAATAATATGGATGCAGATAATGCACTTTACAAGATAAAATGTCTCAACGCATTTTGCAGGAGCATTAGAAGTCTACCTTTATTGTCAATGCCACTGCTAGGCAGTGTAGTAACCATGCATTCCTGTAAATACAGCTTTGCAGTCAAACTCCAGGGAATCAGTTCAGTCAGATCAACAGATATTACAGAATGACAGAATTGACTGTCAGCGTGTGATTTTATTAAGCTTTCAGCACTGTACTGCTAAAACATCCATTCAAAAGATGCTCCTGAAATAAATTAGACAACTGGCACACTCAAAAAGACCCAAAACGACAAACTGTGCACCAAGGGGTATGGTCAGAAGTGAAGGGGAGTGGGCCACAGCCAAAGGTCAATAAGACTATGCCACGAGAGAGATAGCTTGAAGGCTCTTTTGCAGCAGTGTACCATCCTTGCTGCTGTCTCTGTAGGCACTGGCATTTGGTGGCCATCAGGCATGGGCAACACACACTCTAGCACTGTGAATCAAAATTTGACCCAAAGTTACAAAGGAATATTAGGAAAATTACTAAAGCCTTAATCAAAAGGCCATCTTAAAAGAGAAAAGAGGAGTAGATAAGGAGATGGTTTAGGAAAGGAATTCCACAGCTTTCAGCCTAAGAAATTGAAGGCATAGGCACCAGTCATACAGCACTTAAAATCACAAGGAGCCGGATTTAGAAGAGTACCTCATATCTTATTTTGACCAGACAGGATGTGTGTTATGGGGCTGGATAGGGAGAGAAGTAGTCAAGGAAGGATTTTAAAACAAGGCTACCGCTTTCAAAATTAAGATGTTGCTGAACACAGACAAGCAAGTATGTAAAAGGTAAAGTCACCATAGTCTTACCAGACCATAGAGCTGCTCTCTCGTTAGGGATAAGATTGGTGGTGATTTAACCTGGCGAGAGGAGAGATTGCGAAGGAGAGTCCTTCATGGTAACCTTAGCCATGGGACCCTAGCAAGCACACAGATGATAGGTGAATGAGGCTTTCTGCCAGTTAGGATAGGAGCAGCAGAGTTTTGGATGACCTTAAGTTTAGACAGGATAGAATAGGAAAAAATTGACCAGAAATGTATTGGAAACATATATATCTTTTTATTTTTCTGTACTTCTAATTGTGGACTGAAATTGGAAAGGAACTGTTTTAAAAACCAAGGGTTGTTGAAGGACTGCTGTACTTATTGGAAAGCAAGTAACTTGACACTCACTGTCTACAATATTCTGTTTTATATCACAGTTGAAGTGTACTATGCAAATGAGCTGGACTCAAATTTTGTGTAAAAATTGAGATTCAGCTGGCAATAAGTAGCTGATTGTTCTGTGGAATAGTGACCCTTTATTGATGACAGGCCTTTTCCCTGCCAAGCTTGGGGTTGTGAACAAGATAGCAAGAAGCCATCGGATTGCCACAAGCTCAGGAGTTAGCTTTGTTCTCTGCAGTAAAAAAACACATTAAAGCCAGAAGGAAACCAATTTTATTTATCTTTCAACAGTTTTACATATTTATTAATTTTTATGGGATGTGGGTGTTGCTAGCTTGCCAGCATTTATTGCCTCATTGCCCTTGAGAGAAGGTGGTGGTGAGCGGCTGTCTTCAACCACTGCAACTCACCTCCTGTGGGATGACCCACAATGCCACTAGTGAGGAAATTCCAGAATTTTGACCCAGTGACAGTGAAGGCAGGGCAATATATTTCCAAGTTAGGATGGTGTCTGGCTTGGAGGGAACCTTGAAGATAATGGTGTTCCCATATATTTGCTGTCCTTGTCCTTGTGGGTTTGGAAGGTGCAGTCTTGGTGAATTTCTGCATTGCATCTTGTAGATAGTACATACTGCTGCTACTGAGTGCTGGTGGTAGAGAGAATGGATGCTTGTCGATGTGGTGCCAATAAAGCGGGCTGCTTTGTCCTGGGTGGTGTCAAGCTTCTTGAGTGTTGTTAGGGCTACACTCATCCAGGAAAGTGGGGAGTATTCAATCACACTCCTGACTCGAGCCTTGGAGATGGTGGACAGGCTTTGCGGAGCCAGGAGATGAGTTAGTCACCGCAGTATTCCTAGGCTTTGTGTAGTGTCTGCATTTAGGTGGTGAGTCCAGTTGAGTTTTTGATCAATGATAACTCCCAGGATGTTGTTAGTGGGGGATTCAGTGATGGTAACACCATTGAATGTCAAGGAGCAGAGGTTAGATTATCTCTTATTGGTGATGGTCATAGCTTGGCATTTCTGTGGCATGCATGTTACTTGCCACTTGTCAGCCCAAGCCTGGATATTGTCCAAAGGGACTTGCTGAATTTGGACATGGACTGCTTCTGTGTCTGAGGAGTCACAAATGGTGCTGAACATTCTGCAATCATCAGCGAACATCCCTACTTCTAAGCTTATCATGGAAGGTCAGTGATGAAGCAGCTGAAGATGGTTGGGTCCAGTACACTACCCTGAGAAATTCCGCAGAGATGTTATGGAGCCTGAGATGACTGACTTTCAACAAGCACGACCATTTTTCTATGTGCCAGGTATGACTCTAACCATTGGAAAGCTTGCACCCTGATACGTATTGATTTTTACTAGCGCTCCTTGATGCCACACATGGTCGAATGCAGCTTTGATGTCGTGAGCTGTTACTCTCATCTCATCTCTGGAATTCAGCTCTTTCATCCATGTTTGAACCAAGGCTGTAATGAGGTCACGAACTGAATGGCCCTGGCAGAACCCACTGAGCGATACTGGGCAGGTTATTGCTGAGCAGGTGCTGCTTGATAGCACTTTTGATAATACCTTCCATTACTTTACTGATGATTGATAGTTACACTGATGGAGGCAGTAATTGGCTGGGTTGGATTTGTCCTGCTTTTTGTGTACAGAACATACCTGGGTATTTTCCCACATTGTCAGGTAGACATTAGCTTGGCGAAGGGAGCTGCAAGTTCTGGAGTACAAGTCTTCAGTACTATTGCCAGAATGCGATCAGGGCCCTGAGCCTTTGCAGTATTCAGCGCCTCCAACTGTTTCTTGACATTACGTGCAGTGAATTGAATTTGCTGAAGACTGGTATCTGAAAGGCTGGGGACCACTGGAGGAGGTCGAGACGGATCATCTACTCAGCACTGCTGGCTGAAGATTGCTGCAAAAACTTCAGCCTTATCTTTTGCATTGATGTGCTGGGCTCTTCCATCTTAGAGGATGAGGATATTTGTGGATCCTCTTCCTCAAGTGAGGTGTTTAATAATCCACCACCATTCACAACAGGATGTGGTAGAATGGCTGAGCTTGGATCTGATCTATTGGTTGTGGGATCACTTACTGCTTTGCTGTTTGGCGTGCAGATAGTCCTGTTTGGTGGCTTCACCAGGTTGACATCGCATCTTCAGGTTTGCCTGTTGCTGCCCCTGGCATTCCCTCCTGCATTGTCGATTGAACCAGGGTTAATCTCCTGTCTTGATGGTAATGGTTGAGTGGGGGCTATGTCGGGCCATAAGGTTCCAGATTGTGATGGAGTATTATTCTGCTGAAGCTGATGGCCCACAGCGCCTCATGGATACCCATTCTGGAGTTGCTAGATCCATTCGAAGTCTGTCCCATTTAGCATGGTGATAATATCACACACTTTGGAGGGTATGCTCAATGTAAAGGTGGAACTTCATCTCTACGAGGATTGTGCCTTGGCGACTCTTACTGATACTGTCACAGACGGATGCAGCTGCAGCTGGCAGATGGCTAAGGATGAGGTCAAGTGTGTTTTTCCCTCTTGCTGGTTCCCTCACCACTTGCTGTAGACGCAATCTAACAGCTTTGTCCTTTAGGAACCGACCAGCTCGATCAGTAGTCCTGCTGCTGAGTCACTCTTGGTGGTGGGCATTGAAATCCCCAACCCAGAGTACATTTTGTGCCCTTGCCATCCTCACTGCTTCCTCCAAATATTGTTCAACGTGAAGAAGTCCTGCTCCATCAGCCGAGGGAGAATGGTGTGTGGTAACCAGCAGGAGGTTTCCTTGTTCATGTTTTACCTGAAGCCATGAGACTTCATGGGATCCAGAGTCAATGTTGAGGACTCCCAGGGCAACTCCCTCCCATCTGTATATTACTGTGCTGCCACCTCCGCTGGGCCTGTCCTGCCGGTGAACAGGTCATATCCAGGAATAATGATGGCGGTGTCTGGGATGTTGTCTGTAAGGTATGATTCTATAAGTATGACTATGTTAGGCTATTACTTGACAAGCTTGTTTAACAGCTCTCCCGATGTTGATGCTAGCCCCCCAGATGTTAGTGAGGAGGACTCTGCAGGTTAAACAGGGCTGCTCCTGCTGTTGTCTTTTCTGGTGCCTAGGTTGATGCCAGATGATCTGTTCAATTTCATTTCTTTGACAATTTGTAGCGATTGGTACAATTGAATGGCTTGCTAGGCCATTTCAGAGGACAACTGAGAGTCAATCACATTGCTGTGGGTCTGGAATCACATGTAGGCCAGATCAAGTAAGGAATTCATTTTTTAAAAATGAATTCAATGTCCATCATCTGCCATGGCAGTATTCAAACCTGGGTCTGCAGAATATTATCTGTGTGTCTGGATTAAAAATCTAACAATAATATTACTAGGCCATCGCCGTTCCCAGTTGTTGTAAATTGTGACTGTTAAATTAGTAAATCAGAGACCTATGTAAGTGTGAACCAGTTACCCTGCGCCTCCTGCAAACAACTGAAAGCATCCAGAGAAGCAGTGTTCTGATTAACAGAAAAGTCATGTCAGAAACTCTGAGCAGGGACAACTGATCTGCTTTCCAAGTATTCCCCTCCACATTTTTGGGGGGTTGGGGGTGGTGGGGGAGTGTTGTGTGTGTGTCTGTATAGAGGGGGAGCATATTAAGGGGATAGAGTTTTAACTAGCAGAGTTAAAGGTTCACAATTGTTTACCTGCAACTAAAGTATGTTTATTTCTAGTAGATAATAAGTTCACGTTCAATACAGAGACCTGGGTCATGCTTTCTGTCAACTTGGATCCAAAAGTCAAGTAACTGAGGAATTATGTGATACATTTTTAAAAAATCTATGACTTTTGTGATTACCTCTAGATTTAACTATTTTTGGGATAATGTGGATGAGATTTGCAGCATCAGAGGTTGAGGCAGGGGTAGAGATGGGCAATGATACAAAGGTGGAAAGGGGCATTCTTGGTCATATACAGATATGTGTTTGGCAAGTTTATCTCATTGCCTTGGCTGAGATCAGTTAAACATGCACAAATTAAGGATGCGATTGTGTACTCTAGTCTACATGATTTAATATCACACCAATGAACTATGGGGAAATCACTAGAAAAATTTAGAAGTTTGGTTTTATCCCTAATTTGATTATAGAATTCAGTTATTTGTTGTAATTTTCTCCTCCTGCCTAAAGTTCATTTACCCCAGACAAACAAAATTAGCATCTTTCTTTATCCTTACCTTATTTTTACTCTATTAGGAAGGGACTATTGACTAGCATATATATTAAAAAAAAATCTTGACGTGCCGATTTCTTTCCTTGCATATACAAGGAGAAAACACTTCAACAGAGTAAGAAATCACTCACTGACCAATTTCTATTTCTTTGTACAAATCATTAACAGCTGCAAAACAGGGTCTTCTAAGGAAAAAATAATGGCACCATCATTAAGAATGCCTAGTTTTGTTTCTGTAACATCACCCAACTGCTCCCTGCCTCAGCTCTTCTGCTGAAGTTCTCATTCATGCCATTGTTACCAGTAGACTATTCACTTTTGTCTAGCTCCCATGTTCCATTTTTCATAAATTTGAGGTCATCCACATTTGTACTACCTGTACTTAATTTTCATTTGGCTTTATTTCACCAATCACCCCTAAGCAACTGACATACAATGGCTCCCAATTAAGCAACAAATACAAACTTTTCAGTCTTGATTGCAATCCCCTTCAAGGTGTTGCTTGGTTCCTACCTCTGCAATTTCCTCCAGCCCTACAATAGTCAGAGTTATTGGTATACCTCCAGTTTGGCTTCTTAAACATCTCTGACTTTAAGCACTCCCCCACTGACAGCCATTCCTTTAGCTGACAAAGCAATAAACTCTGGGTTTATTTAAACTTAATCGTTATTAAACTTCCGTCTCCGTACACTTTCTTTCCTTGTTTAAAATATTCTTCAAGCCCTGTTTTTAACCTAACTTTTAGCAATCTGCTTCAATATTGTCTTATTGTGTTCAGAATCAAAATTTGTTTGATAACGCTCCTGGGAAATGCCTTGGAAAACGTTACTGCTTGAGTGGCACTGTATAGGTATTAGTTGTTGTTCTCAATATCTTCAGAAAAATGGGCCAGTTTCATTTGCCATACAACTGGAAGACATTCCCAGATTTCCAAAAATATTTCCAAATCCTTTATGTCAAATTAACTGTCAAGATCCCAAGAACATGATTTATTTCTGGTTTCCTTTTGATACAATGATCAATAAATGATCCAAGACAATGCCTGGGGACTGTCTGCACTCCAAAGACTACAGTTGCATTAATCACTTCACAGGAATTATTCTCTATTTTCATCTGAAAATGACAGTGCTTGGTCATATCAGTTGGTGAGATTTGTTGATGTTAGGCATAGCTTTTAGAATGACATATGGATTGACAAATCTCATTAAATCAGAGGACAGGGAAGAAAATGTAGATTACAGATAATCATGACAGCAGCAACAAAAACTTCACTGGCTTAGATTGAAGACTGTCTCGGTTGCTCAGGAGACAAGGGAGGATAATAAGGAAACGGCACACAGTATTATGTTATATTAATCATTCAAGAATTCTATATCGCCATGAAGTAAAAACAAAACTGTCATCTATTAAAGTAAGCTTTAGTAGATTGAACTTTAATGGATGAAGATTCCCATTTTAAAAATCTGAACTGCTGACAAAACCAGGACATTGGTAATATGACAGTGTTTTAATTCATTCTGGTTCATTCTCCTGAAAAATGTACACACAGTTCTCTTTAACATGGAACATAGTCTACGTCTTTGAGATTCAGAATTTCATACACTACAGATCACTGCATATCTATTAAAAGGATTTAAATATTCAATCAAGTTTTATAGCAAAACAGTTACAGGAAATTTCCTGTTCACCTCAGTGGGAGGTCCCGAGATGGTGACCATTCTGATTTTACAAACTGTTGACTGACCTAACATCTCAAGCAGGGGCAGAAAAAAAATGCAGTTACTTCATACAAATAGATTAGATGTCAAAATTAGCAGAAAATGTAAATGCAATAAATATTTTACCTTAATGTGCTCCAAAACAGCTGTTGCCACATTTGTATGAAGATCAATGAGTCTTTTCTTCTGTAGCAGTTCAGGGAGAGAGCTTCAAGAGAGACAGATATTACAATGACAGAGCATATTGCACTTTCTGAATAAAAGCAAATCTTCTAAAAAAGATTAAACAAGCTCCACAGAAATTCATATATACAGAGGAACTTTGATTATCTGAAGGACACGGGCGGGAAGTATTTCGTTTGGTTAATCGAAATTAAAATAGTTAATTAAAATAGTACAAACAAAACAACAAGAGACTGGATTGCTGTACACAGCCTATTTGGTTATGTAGAAATAATGGTTATCATGCCTCTATCAGTTGTCCATCAGAATATTTATTTATTTTACAAAAGCATGTAAGGTGTTGACATAGGATGTTGAAGAAAATAGAGTGAGACAGAGAGAAAAAGAAATGAATTTTCAAAAGCCTTTTAGTCATATAATGCCTTTTCTTGTCTCAGAACTGTCTCCAAGTCCAGCGATTTAGCTTCTGCAGTGCAGTGACTTATAAATTCTAGTAAAAGTTTGACAAAGGTAATGGGACTGAGGAATGCAGAACAAATCTCTTATGGTAATAACAATAATGTATATAATGTTTTGTGACTGGCAAGAGGACAACAAATAAATGTTGAAAAAATATATAACTATCATTATAATTAATGAAGATGAAATATTTACAACATAAATAGTAGCTATTAAAAAATCTCATTTTCAAGGAGTGGAGGTATTTATCCATCAAATTTTATGCTTGAATAGATGAATCCAAGGAACCAACTAAAGTTCTCCAATCAACTGAGGTAATTCAGAGATACCAACCTAAGTAATTCTTCCACTGTTTTGTGTCTTCTAAGTAATATTAATAATGAAAAAATCACCTCTGTAACAGGTAGATATATAGCAACTAACATGATACAACATCTATGGTGCTTCACAGGAGAGTTATAAATCAAAATGCCACACCAAACCCATGGAGTTCAGGTAAAATATTAGCACAACTACAGCACTGGTCAAGAAAAGGAAGCAAAGAGTAAAATGGGTATTGTTAAGATGACAGGTAGTGACTAGTGTAGTACTACAAAAATCATTTATAGGACCAACTAGCCACAAACTTATCTATGATTTTGAGAAAGACACAGCATCAAATCTAAGTTGCCTGACAATATAAAGTTAGGTATGAATGCACACTGTGAAGACAACGTTACTTGAATAAATCTCTTTATAGCCAGTTTAAGTGACTGGATAACAGGTTTTAGATGGAGTACAATGTGGGGATGTGTGAAGTAATCCACTTTGGTTGTAAAGACACAATAACAAAAAGGGTGAAACTGGTGAAATTTGATGTCAATGATTTGGATGCTTGCAGACAAGAAAAAAGTTAGCATGCTGGTACAGGAAACAATTAGGAAACAAGATGCCATGTTAGCCTTTATTGTAAGATATTTTGAGCACAGAATAAGGAAGCCTTGCTATAATTGTATAAAGCAGAGAGGCATCACACCTGGAATACAATGCAGGTTTGATCTCCATATTTAAGGAAGAAGAACAGTTCAGTAAAGTTTCATTAAACTGGTATGTGGGATAAAAGGACTGTCCTAAAACAAGAGGCTGATTCAAATAGGAAAATATTGCCTGGTATTTAGAAGAATGAAAAGTGATCTGGTTGAATTATGGAAGTTTACAGCCAGTTCCATGTGTGGCTCAGTGGGTTCCACCACGAGCTGCTGTTTAGATTCAAGTCCTTCCCAAGAAACATGAGATTTATATTATGGAGTGCTGACAATTAAAGTTCCTATTGACCTTGATAGAGAGATAACTAGACCTGTGGCACTAATTTGCAAGAAAAACAATCAAATTTTTCCCACTGCCTAATTTTTAGGTTGATACTTGCCTAATATTTAGGGCCTTCATTTGTGCCTTAATAGTGAAGGTATAGAAATCCATTGTGCAGCCCCAGTGAAGGGTTGATTCCTACTGATCTTGCTCATTCTCATTGCTGATTTAGCACAGACTTGATGGGCCTGGAGGTCGCCTCCTGTGCTATAGCAATCAGTGATTATGGAGTACTTTGATAAAGCAGACTCTGCAATGTTGTTTCGCCTAATTGTCTAGCCTTAGAACAAAGAGTTGATCATTTAAGTTAAAAATCACAACACTAGGTTATAGTCCAACAGGTTTAATTGGAAGCACACTAGCTTTCGGAGCATCGCTCCTTCATCAGGTGATAGTGACGCTATCACCTGATGAAGGAGCAATGCTCCAAAATCTAGCGTGTTTACAATTAAACCTGTTGGACTATAACCTGGTGTTGTGTGATTTTAACTTTGTACACCCCAGTCCAACACCGGTATCTCCAAATCTTGATCATTTAAAACTCCTTCATTCAAAGAACTGAATATTTGGAATTTTCTACATAGAATATTATGCATAATGCACCATCTAAGGCACAAACAGATCTTTGTTTTGTCTCTGAGGGGATCAAAGGATGTGGTGAGCAGCTAGGAAAATAGAATTAAAGCCAATTATCAGCCATGATCGTACTGAAAGACAGAAAATACCTGAGGTGCTGTATGGTCTACCCTTGCCCTTATTAATGCTTCAACGAGAGAATTTTGTTTTTGTTTATGGTATTTGGCGTCACTAGTTGGGTCAGCATGATTGCCCATTCCTAATTGCCCTGGAGAAGCAGGTAGTGAGCTGCCTCTGGAACAGTGGCACTCTTGATGTGTAGTGAAATCCCAAATACTGTAAGGAAGGAAGTTCCAGGATGTTGACTCAGCGATCGTGCAGCAATGGTAACACAGTTCCAAATCAGGATGATGTGTGGCCTACAGTGGTGCTATCACCTTTGTCTGTGCAGTTGGTAGAGGCCACAAGTTTTGAAGATGCTTTCAAAGGAACCTTGATAAGCTACTGTAGTCAGGTGAAGCATTAATGAGGTTCGTGTGATTCTTCAATATTTGGACTTCTGCCACTCTATTGAAATGTTGCATTCTTTTCAGCCTTTAATTCTCTGTCAAAATTCTTTTGCATCTATCACTGTGAATCAGCTATGAAAGGAGTCAAAGTTGAAGGTTGTGAACATGTTGCCAATCAAGCAGACTGCTTTGCCTGCGGTAGTGTCAAGCATTTTGAGTGCTGTTGGAGCTGCACCCATCTAGACAAGTGGAGAGTACTGCATTGCACTCCTCACCTAGAGAGACAGGAGGGAATTCTCTACAGAATTCCCAGCCTCAGATCTGCTCTCATTGTCATAATGATTAAACAGCTGGTCCGGTTCAGTGTCTGGTCAACAAGCACCACCCCCCTCCCCTCCCCTCCCCCTGACCCCCATATTGTTGGTGGAGGATTCAGGAAGGGTAACAATGTTATTTAATGTTAATGGGCAATGTTTATATTTTCGCTCTTCAAAGGTAGTCATTGCCTAGCATGGCATTATCAGCACAAACCGTGTGCCTTTATCAAGGTCTTGCTGAAACTGGAAACAGTCTGAAGAGCTGTGAATGTTGACGAACATTCCCATTTCTGACCTTATGACGGAACGAAGATCATTGACGAAGCAGCCAAAGACAGTTATGCTTAGGGCTCAACCCAGAGGAACTCAGACAATGATGCCCTATGATCCCAAGAGCACAATCACCTTCCTTTCCGCTGGGTATGACTCCAACCAGCTGAGAGTCGTGTGTGGTCAAAATCACCTTAATGTCAAGGTTAATCATACTCATCGCATAACAGTTTAGCTCTTATGTTCACATTTGGATTGTAATGATGTCAGGAGCTAAGTGGCCCAGATGGAACCCAACTTAGCATCAGTGAGCAGGTCATTGTTTTTCAAAGTTAAAAATTACACAATACTAGGTTACAGTCCAACAGGTTTAATTGGAAGCACTAGCTTCCGGAGCGCTGCTCCTTCATCAGGTGGTTGTGGAGTACACAAGTGTAAGACACAGAATTTATAGCAAAAGTTTACAGTGTGATGTAACTGAAATTATACATTGAAAATAACTTGATTGTTTGTTAAGTCTCTCATCTGTTAAAATGACTATGTTAGTTTCACTTCTTTCATATGTAAATCATAAAACTCTTTTTAAATTTTTGTGATTTACATATGAAAGAAGTGAAACTAACACGGTCATTCTAACAGATGAGAGACTTAACAAGCAATCAAGGTATTTTTCAATGTATAATTTCAGATACATCACACTGTAAACTTTTGCTATAAATTCTGTGTCTTACAATCGTGTACTCCACAACCACCTGATGAAGGAGCAGTGCTCCAAAAGCTAGTGCTTCCAATTAAACCTATTGGACTATAACCTGGTGTTGGGTGATTTTTAATTTTGTACACCCCAGTCCAACACCGGCATCTCCAAATCATCGTTTTTCAATTGCTACTTTACAGCACTAAACTCCAGTCTATTCATTTATGTCAGAAATAGAATTAATTTCTCAACTTCAGAACTTTACCACTAAAAAGGTGCAATGTTAAAGAGAAAAATAAGAGTGTGGCAGGAGGTGTCAGAAGAACATTATGTTTAGAGGTGCTTTACTGTTTAATGGAAAAGTAACAATAATTTCTTATTACTTGTGAAGAAGGTGCATTTTATTAAGCAAGATTTGTGACTTGGGTGTCATCCTAACATGTCTGAGGGAGTGAGTCTAAGTATTATGATTCATTCGTTAGAATTCAGAATAAGATTATGCTTTGCAATTTTTTCTGCAAACTTAAGGTAACTGAAGGAATTCATATGGCCTATTTTAAAGGAGTCTTTTGACAGTAAATGTGGGTGGGTTGATTGTTACAAATCAAACAAAGGTTTATTTACTAGGAAGAGGTTACAAAATATTATTACATGATGACCAGGGCAGCAGTCCTGAGCTTACAGTAGGTAGACTGAGTTTTGCAAAGCCCTAGAGAAGTGTTGAAGGTACTGGGTTATAAACAGCTATGCTATAAACTACCAATTTACTTACAAGATGAAAGGGAGTTAGGATCAAGGATGGCTAATTAGCATTTCTACCTAGATACATCAAAATGTGTTTCACATTGCTTTGGGCAAGAAGACAGAAGCAGCCATTTTTGAGATCAGGTTGCAGAGTTCGTGCCAAATAAATGAATAACAAAGACATTGCTGTGGCCATGGACACAAAGAAACTGCTCGGCATGGTCACATGTGAGAGGAAGACCAATCACCAGTCAGAGATATATCCTGAGGATTCTGGAAAATTCATCCTGATGTGTCCAGAGAAGGAACAGCCATCAAACGGTTACACTGCTGGTGGCAGATTTAAGAAACCTTTCAAAAATTGCTTAAGTTATCTAGAGACAGTCATTAAAGTTACCACTTGGTGAAACAAAAAGAATAGAATACTCAACAAAAGCTGGGGGCATGTGTGGAATGTATATGTAAAGATGGCAATTTGTTACTAGCATCAAAGCAAAATGTTCCTCTCTGCAGTTTAGAAGTTGCCTAAAATAATTAGTTAAGAGTATTATATTTGTCACAGGAAACATCTCCAAAATGTGAAATGTCATTCTTTCAGCTTGCAACTAGAAGTTTGAATATCATTTTAAGGGGGATCAGTTGGTACAGAGATTGTAATACATGGCAAACAATAAGGCTGAACTTCAGCTAGTCATGCAATAAATCTAAAGCATCAGGTCAATGTGCCACAATCTGGTTCAAAGTCATGACTCCCTGTTGAACTTTAATGCAACAACACTGAGACCAAAAAATATTTCCCTGCCAATCCACACTTCTGGCAAATATTTATCCTTCTTACTCTTTGAATACTTTTCATCTATCTGGGCACTAAACCTACAATAGCATGTTTAATTAAAAAAACATGCTTCAAAAGGCAAAGTATGTATGCACACTTACATTTCACATTGATGCTTACCTGACTGCTGATGTAAGTTTGGCAGTATTATCAGAAAGCATGCTAATAGCACCATCATCCTCTCCCTCCAGCCCCTGTGAACCAAGACACACAGACACAGTCAGAATCAGGATTTTGGTAGCAATTTCAATCCGCTAAAGTAGACTGAAGGTCAGGAAATTTCTTAAACAGTCATCAACGATGAACCTTTTGTTAAGTTGTGCGGTTAAATGTTGTTGGGCCGAAGGGCCTGTTTCACACTGTAAGTAATCTAAGTAAATTGATAATTGCTTTATTGAACTTGTTGCCATGTGTTGAGTTGTGATGATAGGTCAAAGAAAACAAGCAATCCTACTTCATATCTGATATAAACAATCATTAAAATAAAAATAAGGTATAAAATATAAAAAGATTGGACATTTGTGGACACTTCAGTATAAAATAATTTAAACACATTGCCAAATAGATGTTTCCTTTATTTACAGAATAAAAAAGTTTTCTCTCATTCAGACTGCATTCTATATTTAAGTTCATAAGTCATATTATAGCTGGTCCAGTATCTTAAATTCTTAGATTTAGATAGAATTTTATAAAGTTAGGGATTGGGCTTTCTCAGTTTCTTCATTCTAGCTTTTGGTGGAATTGTGTAATTTTTCTTTGATTCAATTACGTTTTTACTTTTTGCATGGCTGTGGCAAAAGTTAGAAGTAATGAGGGAGGCCCAGGAAAAGCCTTTTCCACCTTTCAGTACCGGAGCACATGCTCAATTTCATAAGGTTACTACATTTTGGTTCTGTAAAATTTAGAATAATTGAAGGGGATCACATGGACTTTTCTCAAGTCAGCCTTACAGTAACTCCGGATGAGGTGATTATTGAAGTTCAAAGGAAAGCTTCGGATTTTGTTTTAAATTGGGAAGGAAGAACAAGGTATTTACACTTGAAGACAATGCAGTTTTCTCTGGGTTTGCAATGAAAAGACTCCCAAAGTGCCAGAAAGGTGTTAAATATTGGGTTGTATTTATGCTATAATCTGTCCAATTATTTCTAAGCTAAAAAGAAATGGGATCGAGCAGAGCTAATGAGCATTTCTACACAGAAATTGAGGCTACTGAGTTTTCACAATGATAAGGGGACTAGGGGCCTCTCTCAGTGCAATAGTAGTGTCCTTACCCCTGGATCAGGAGGCCTGGGCTAAAGTCCTACCTGTTCCAGAGATGTGTAATAATATCTCTGAACGGGTTGATTAGGAAAATAGGTTAAATTTTTAAAAAAGCAATGGTATGGGGAAGATATTTTTGGGATCTGGTTACATATTTCACTACCAAATAATAAAGGTTGCAAGTTAACAGCAGTTCAACTAAGTCATGAGAAAAATAGGGCTGTTTAACTCAAGGTTACCACAGTCAATTGCTGGAGGCAGACAGTCTCTAGATGAAGGGACAATTCTGCAATTTTCAAAGTATGTATGTCATAGTATGGCTGGAGGAAGAAGAATCATTGGAACAGGTTTTCCTGCTGATACTGGATTTCAGAAACCACTAGCAAAGTGACTGAAGTACCTGGAGATGGTTGCTTGAAGTTACCACTCAACAAATAAGTTAATGGTAATCCATTGGATGCTGGGAATAATTGTGGTCTAATTGTTAAAATGACAGCAATTCTTGTAGAATGTCATGTGAGATAGGTATATAATGGGAATCTAGATTAGAGTGGTGCTAGAAAAACACAGCAGGTCAAGCAGCATCCGAGGTGCAAGAAAACAGATGGTTCGGGCAAAAGCCCGTCATCAGGAATGGAATATAAAGGGAATGTCAGTTTTCATAGTTTAAAGTAAGTCACCAAATCAAGAAAATAGTGTTTGGTCAATGGTGGTTTTTAATTCATTTGTTACAGAAAAATGTCTTTAAATGTGAAACCTTTTGCTATTCTTTCAGCCATCACTTTTTGAGTTTTCAGCATCAATTTTTAAAAAAAAGTTATAAGTTTTAGTTATAGACATTTTTGATCATATTTTAAGAAAAAGGTAATACAAGGGACACTATGGCATATTTATGAATTAGGCACTTAATGCTTAAATACAATTTTTAGAAGCAAAGTAAAATTCAAATTTGCTTTTCCCCAACTTTATCTTGGACGGATAAAGTACAAAAGCCCTTCTACATAGTTCTTGAAGCAGCATAAATCTTGCTGTCATTAACTTTGTGCTTACTAAATGGAAATGTCAGTCAAAGTTTGATGAACAAATACTTTGTGTCTACCTTCATAGCAGAAGATTAATTTTTTGTGTCAGAAATACAGGATAACCAAAAGCCAAATAAAAATGAAGAAACTGAAGTAATTAATATCAACAAAGAATATATATTGGAGAAATTCCTCAAAGATGATTCCCCCCATCGTATGGGATATTCATTGTGAACCTAGTTTGCACTGCTGAGGGTTACAGCAGTGATTGCTGATGAACTGGAGCTGTAGGATTGTGTAAAAATGGAGCTTTGACAGGCAACAAGTAGCAGATTGTTGCTACTTGCTGCGTGTCAATGCTCCATTTGTGGTCGAGTGATCTAGTGATAAAGGTCTTCTACATGCCAACATTAATATTATTGGTTCCTAGGAAACCAAACAACCCGAGGTCAAGATCAAGATACAGAGAAAAAAAAGAGCAAGCAGGAGTGTATAAGGGCATTATAGATTAATTAGACTTATATGCATGCAGTTCATAATTGATTACCAGTATCTAGAGTCAAACTATTTATAATAAATAGTAATTTTCATTAAGTACAGAAACCTGGTCTGTGCCTTCTTCAACCTGGGTCCAAAAGATTCGAAAGTGGGGCATTTTATGTATTTTTAAAATCTTTAACTTTTGCAAGTACTCTGGGAATAGCAGGCTTGATTTCCAGTGTGCTAGACCAGTGAGTCGTGACACTTGACTCAAAGAACACTACCAACAACAGTTAATGAAGTACACCAATTTACACAGGATTTTAGTTGTCTGATATCCTGCAGTCCATTCTGGAACGTACTCAATTACAGCTGATGATAGATCCAACTCTCAATGACTTTCCCACTGGTGGGCTGTAACTAGGATCAACCACAACCACAACCACAAAGGCAGAACCCCAACCTCACTATCAAACTGGCAGACAAGGGAGGCGCGGTAGTAGTTTGGCGCACCGACCTTTACACCGCTGAGGCTAAACGCCAGCTTGCGGACACCTCCTCCTACTGCCCCCTCGACCATGACCCCACCTCCCACCAACAAACCATCATCTCCCAGACCATCCATAACCTCATCACCTCAGGGGATCTCTCATCCACCGCCTCCAACCTCATAGTCCCACAATCCCGCACCACCCGTTTCTACCTCCTGCCCAAAATCCACAAACCTGACTGCCTCGGCCGACCCATTGTCTCAGCCTGCTCCTGCCCCACCGAACTCATATCTGCATACCTTGACACAGTCCTGCTCCCCTTAGTCCAAGAACTCCCCACCTACGTTCGGGATACCACCCACGCCCTCCACCTCCTCCATGATTTTCGCTTCCCCGGTCCCCAACGCCTTATCTTCACCATGGACATCCAGTCTCTGTACTCCTCCATCGCCCATCACGAAGGACTCAAAGCCCTCCGCTTCTTCCTTTCCTGCCATACCAACCAGTACCCTTCCACTGACACCCTCCTTCGACTGACTGAACTTGTCCTCACCCTGAACAACTTCTCTTTCCAATCCTCCCACTTCCTCCAAACCAAAGGAGTAGCCATGGGCACCTGCCTGGGCCCCAGCTATGCCTGCCTCTTCGTAGGATGTGTGGAACAGTTCATCTTTCGTTGCTACACTGGCACCACCACCTTTTCCTCCTCTTCATCGATGACTGTATCGGCGCTGCCATGTGCTCCAATGAGGATGTTGAATAGTTCATCCACTTTACCAACACCTTCCACCCCGACCTCAAATTCACCTGGACCGTCTCAGATTCCTTCCTCCCCTTCCTAGCCCTTTCCGTTTCTATCTCAAGCGATCGAATCAACACGGACATTTACTATAAACTGACCGACTCCCACAGCTACCTAGACTACACCTCCTCCCACCCTGCCCCCTGTAAAAATGCCATCTCATATTCCCAATTCCTTTGTCTCCGCCGCATCTGCTCCCAGGAGGACCAGTTCCAATACCGTACAACCCAGATGGCCTCCTTCTTCAAAGACCACAATTTCCCCCCAGACGTGATCGACGATGCCCTCCACCACATCTCCTCCACTTCCTGCTCCTCCACCCTTGAGCCCTGATCCTCCAATCGCCACCAGGACAGAACCCCACTGGTCCTCACCTACCACTCCAACAACCTCCATATACATCGTATCATCTGTCGTCATTTCCGCCACCTCCAAACGGACCCCACCACCAGGGATATATTTCCCTCCCCTCCCCTATCAGCGTTCCGAAAAGACCACTCCCTCCGTGACTCCCTTGTCAGGTCCACACCCCCCACCAACCCAACCTCCACTCCCAGCACCTTCCCCTGCAACCGCAAGAAATGCAAAACTTGCGCCCACACCTCCCCGCTTACTTCCCTCCAAGGCCCCAAGGGATCCTTCCATATCCGCCACAAATTCACCTGCACCTCCACACACATCATTTATTGCATCCGTTGCACCCGACGTGGCCTCCTCTATATTGGGGAGACAGGCCGCCTACTTGCGGAACATTTCAGAGAACACCTCTGGGACACCCGGACCAACCAACCCAACCACCCCATGGCTCAACACTTCGATTCCCCCTCCCACTCCACCAAGGACATGCAGGTCCTTGGACTCCTCCATCGCCAGACCATAGCAACACGACGGTTGGAGGAAGAGTGCCTCATCTTCCGCCTAGGAACCCTCCAACCACAAGGGATGAACTCAGATTTCTCCAGTTTCCTCATTTCCCCTCCCCCCACCTTGTCTCAGTCAAATTCCTCGAACTCAGCACCACCTTCCTAACCTGCAACCTTCTGCCTGACCTCTCCGCCCCCACCCTCACTCCGGCCTATCACCCTCACCATTACCTCCTTCCACCTATCACATTTCCAACGCCCCTCCCCCAAGTCCCTCCTCCCTACCTTTTATCGTAGCCTGCTGGACACACTTTCCTTATTCCTGAAGAAGGGCTCATGCCCGAAACGTCAATTCTCCTGCTCCTTGGATGCTGCCTGACCTGCTGCGCTTTTTCAGCAACACATTTTCAGCTCAACCACAATCTAGCATAGTATTTAGCTCTGTTACCTCACAGTGCCAAGGAGCTGGGTTCGATTCCAGCCTTGGGTGACTGTCTAGGTGGAACTTCCACACTCTGTGTCTGCATGGGATTCATCCGGGGATCCAGTTTCCTCTCACAATTCAAAGAAGTGTAGGTTAGGTTTTTTAGTCATGTTACAAATTGCCCTGTAATGTCCAGGGATAAGCACGTTAGGTGGGTTCCATAGTAAAAATCCCGCAGGGAGTTACGGGGTTAGGGTGAGTGTGGGTGAGCTTCTCTTTGGAGGTTCAGTGCAAACTGAATGGGACGAACGGCCTCTTTCTGCACTGTAGGGACTCTATGATTCTAATGATCAAAGCAGTGAAATCCCAAGTTTCAACTATCCATGGAAAATGTGGGGCAACACGTGGAGCACAAGGGATAGCTCAAAATGTGACTGCAGCTACCTAAGCCAGATCACCATTCATATATTGAACTTCTGCTCCAAGAGACCCATTCCTGGTGCCATCACAATGAAACTAATATTAGAGGGCTCTTCTTCAGATTTTTCTAATGGATTCTTTTTTGTTGTTTGGGGGTTACTTTTTATTTTACAGGGGCACCCTCGTCCTACAAGCCCAAAAATTATTTGATCATTTATTAACTGATCGAGGAAAGACCACTATTAAATTATCCAGTTAGCACAGTGTTTCTCAATACAGTTGCTTCAGAATTAAGCAGACAGGAAAGTTGATTTGAGGATTGTTAGAGCAGCCATGATCTCATTGAATGGTGGAGCAGACTCGATGGGCTGAACAGCTTACTTCTGCTTCCATGATCTTCTAGTGTGTTCTCTCATTATCACAGCCTTTCTCACCAACTCTCTTTAGCAGCATCTCCCTCCACCTCTCTCTGTAGACTCCCTTTCTTCTGTACCCTGGTAGCCTATCTTCCCATGGCTGCTCCACGCTGAGGCTGATGCACCACCTCTCACCTATTTATTGCTCAGTTGCTCCTCCAATCACTGACTATTTAGCTTTCATGTTTAGGGCAAGATAAATAGTCTTTGACTGGAGAGAAGCTCCTGAGAGGTTCTGTCGTGTTCAAGTACAGGGTGATTTTAATTTCATTAGTTACTTGTGACTGAATTGTCCCGGTTTCTCTGTGGGTCTTTGAAGTAGAATTAAACTACTGCCCCAGAGTATTTTGAATTATAAACAGAACCTTTAACACTGCAGTAATTGAAGCTATTGAATGGATTATTAAAAACCGGACATCAAACTATAACCCCAGCAGATTTAAAGGAAAATCTTGGATTTCCAAAAACCATTCAATAAAGTGCCACATGAAAGGTCCATGTGTAAGATAAGGACTCAGAACATGGAAGTGCAGATGTAAGACTGGTAATGCACAGAAGCAAACAGCGGAAGTAACCTGGGCATTTTCAAGCTGGAAGGCTATAACTAGTGACTTGCTGAAAGGATCAGTGTTAGGACTACTGCACTTTAAATCCACAGCTGCACTGGATCCAGCACATCAAAGATTCAATTAGATTGATTCCTAAGAGGAGAAGACTGCCTTCTGGGAGGTTGAGAAGACGCTTTGAAGGAAAATAAGATAGAGTCAAAGAAACATCCAAGATTACGAAGGGGTTCACAACAGGGCAGGCACTGAAAATTGCTTCTTAATGAATAAGATTAGTATCCTTCAGATTATTTATTCAAGAATATAATGGGTAGCCCATATTGAGCATATTTAAGGCGCAGATTCTGGTCTTTTGAAGAATATGGGAAGGATGTGTAGAATGAAACTGGACATGAGGGAGAACAACCATGATCATACGAATGGAGGAGCAAATTTAAGGAAGTAGTCTAATTCCATTTCTATTGTGTAGTTCCTATTGTTGTTCTATCCCAGTGCATATCTTTCTCCTGGCTTTCCCTCATTTTATTCTTAATCTTTGCACCTGTTTATTTACAGGTATTGTTGAAATCTCTCACGATGATAAGAATTTTACATCATTACATATGGCACAGTGGCTCAGTGTGGTTAGTACTGCTGCCTCACAGAGCCAGGGACCCGGGTTCGCTTCCTGCCTCGGGCAATTGTCTGTGTGGAGCTTGCACATGCTCCCTGTGTCTGCGTGGGTTTCCTCCCACAATCCAAAGATGTGCAGGCCAGGTGAAGTGGCAATAGTGCTAGGTGTATTAGTCAAGGGTAAAGAAAGGGTAGGGATCTGGGTGGGTTACTCTTTGGAGGGTCAATGTGGACTTGTTGGGCCAAAGGGCCTGTTTCCATACTGTAGGGAATCTAATCTTACTCATTTTATATATTTGCTTTCATAATTTGACCTCCACTTCTCTTGAATTATTCACTGGCTTTTAGAATACTCCTAGTAATATAATCGGTGTGTTTTATCCTTTGCCTCCATCACCATCAGATGGATTGTTCCTTCTCAATGTTTATTTCTCCTTAATCTGTAAGGCCCTGATTTACACATATCCTTTTTCTACTTAATTATGCTATAATCTACAATATTTAACTGTCAGTCTTGTTCTATATGTAGCCGTGTTTGTTAGCCCTATTACATCTGGTTCCTCACTATGAATTATGGCTTCCAGTTCTCTTCATTTAGTTTGGATGCTGTTCACATTGATATACAGTGTAAATTGTTTTTATTTATTGTCCTTTTCACTTTTTTTAAAATACAAAGACCTAAGGGGCAACTTTTTCATGCAGAGGGTGGTACATGAATGGAATGAGCTACCAGAGGAAGTGGTGGAGGCTGGTACAATTGCAACATTTAAGAGGCATTTGCATGTGTATATGAATAGGAAGGGTTTGGAGGGATATGGGCTGGGTGCTGGCAGGTGGGACTAGATTGGGTTGGGATATCTGGTCGGCATGGACAGGTTAGACCGAACGGTCTGTTTCCATGCTGTACATCTCTATGACTTGCAGTCATTAGCCAACTGTTTGTATTATCCTTCTTCCTTATTTGGGGCAAAAAGGCATGTTCTATTTGGGAAAACATCTAGATTAGATAGGATTGGCAGTGAAGTTGGAGATTAAAAAAGTATAGGAGATAAACTACTTAGGATGATGACTTGCTTGGTTCACAGTTTGTGGAAGAAAGAAAGGAGGGTTTCTTTGGAAGAAACTCAGAGTGTGGCTTGGGAGGTTGGTGGATTTGATTTTAAAAGAGGGATATAATGGGTGACACAGGATGAAACACTCAAAGCAGAAGCTGCCAGACAAGTAACGGTCTTGTTGATAAGGGGCACATCACTCTTTCATGTGAAGTAGATGGCTATTGATTTTAATCCCCGATTACCATTTAAATTGGGACAACAACTGAAATGAATTTCAGTTTCTTCTTCTGGTGATAATACAGATTTTCCGTACATGAGAAATTTTCATGCTTGACTGCTTCATATCAGGGAGGTTGTGGTTGTGTGTCTGCATCCAAGTCTACATTTTCACTTATACACACACACATTTGCTTTCTGGTTGTATGAAAGGACTTCCTGCTTACCATGATGCTCTTCAAATGTTTGACTTCATCTTCTTGCGTCCTGTAGGAATCCAGTTCTTGTTGCACAGATTCAGCTACTTCTGGGAAAGGACTACACAACAAGAGGTCAGGGATTCATAACATAATCATAACATTAGCTCTTAATTTCAGGCTTGCCATTAAACTGTCAAAATGTGTCTTCACAGTAAGGACAAGCCCCACGAACATCCTCAATACTACAAATTCCCAGGACAATTCCCAATGAGAAAGCACAGGATTTCACCCAAATACTACTGGATACTATTCCTCTGGCCACTACTACAAATACCAGATAATAGAACTTGGATATTGTATCATTGCATCCTGTTAGTTTTAAAAATGGCAACAGATGAAAACTAAATACTAATATCGAAGCCACTTTCAGAATAATGATCAGAGGTTTGACAATCAATCCCCAAAGTAAATGGTTAAGTCACCATAGTTCCAGAGGACCATCGGGGTTCTCTCGCATTAGAGAGACAAACTGGTGACGGCTTAACCTGAGGGTCACCATGCCTCAAGCAAGAAGAAGAAGAATCCCTCAGTGTAACCTCAGCTGGTGTGGGAATTGAATTGACACACAATAGACAATAGGTGCAGGAGTAGGCCATTCTGCCCTTCGAGCCAGCACGACCATTCATTATGATCATGGTTGATCATCCTCAATCAGTATCTTGTTCCTGCCTTATCCCCATAATCGTTGATTCCACATCCTTCAGAGCTCTATCCAACTCTTTCTTGAAAGTAAAGTTAGGTTTACTTAGCATCACAAGCCAGCCATTCAACCAAGTAAGCATTAAAGCAATGAAATCCCAAAGTGCATTACCTGCCTTTGTGCCTTTGCCAAAAATTGTCAGCAGCTGTCAAATCATAGGTTTTTTTATTTCTTTTCTTTGGTCTAGCCCCGGCAGGGGAATTTTCTTGTCCAGGGGTTTCTTCCAGGTTTACTCTATTCAAATGGAAATCCTGCAGAAAAATATACTCATTAGACAAGTGTGTGATTGATACCTATCAATCATTCTCAGTATAACGACCTGGAAAGCTGCTGACTGGATGACTTAACATGGTAGTAATAAAGTGTAATGGCATAGATTCAATTCTCATATTAGCTGACAAACTAACCTTTAGAAAAGATCTTGTGGTGCAATAGTAGTGTTCTTAGATCTGTGTTTAAGTTCCATCTGCCCTGAATGTGTGTCTGAGCATGTCCATAAAAATATCTCCACAGAACTAGTAACAATTACATTCCATCTAAACAAGCATCAGTCAAAATTAACTAATAACCCTATTTATTCAGCAATCAGGATGGTGCAGTAAACTTCAGCTGCAAGTACGTTTAAGCAATGAAGTATTTTGTTGATATGTAGCTCATTAATAGAACAGGATGCTCCATTAACAGTTTAGTAAGTAAATACATTGTTTTCTATAGAGCCATATACATCAAATCTGATTGTATTGTTAGCTTATCGTGGCCAAATTACTGTATGGAGAACTTGTTTTCTCTGTCTCAAGTCAAGGAGAGGTCATTGATGATTTTTATTCTCCTGTTCAATATTCAGCAATTCTACTTCTAAAATGTAGATTTACTGAAGGCTTATTCATAGTATAACTATGAAATGCCCCAAGTCAATTAATTCACTGACACCATCTTAAATCCACAAGTATATATCAGCATACATAGAACTACACACCAACACTTGCCTTTTTCTTCAGGGAAGAAGGGAAGCTAAAGAAAATCGGCAGTTCAAGAAATGGTGCAGAATAGGAAAACCATTGCTTTTAAAACAGTAAAGGAAAGGAGTGATTGTATTGCAAGTACTGCTTCATTAGTGTTACCATCAAGAAAACATCAAATTTTGTGCTCCATGGAATCCACCATTTTGGGTTGTTTCTCTCTTAATTGCACTGGTGAAGTTTGTTACAGGAATGCAGCTCTCAAGTCCCGGAGTAATTCTGCTCATCAGAGATGGGCACCAGCACTTTTTAAATCAGCCTGGAAAGAGCTAGTTGGTGCTGTCAAACCTGAAAAAAAACACTCTTGACTGAGTGTTGCCCATACCTATGTGTGACAAACCAACAAAGTGCCAGTGATATGCCAAGGGTTCTTGTAGAATATAGTTTGTAACTCAATACTGAGTAAAACTCTCTATCGTTTGAATATCTCAGACCAATGGCATTGCCACAAATGCATACTTACACTATATATTTTAAAAATAGGTAATCTGACCTTTTAAAACAACACAACATTTGATAGGACAGATCTCAGAAGTCACACAACTGTTCTTGTACATTCACTTCAGCCACAAAGACAGGATGATGCATTAACTCAGCATCAATCCCAAAAAGAGACATTTGAGTTTATTTAACCTTTAGACAACAGGTCCTTTTAAATGTGTGAAAATTCAAAACTTCCGAGACGATAAACAGGAAACTGAAAGAATCTCTTTGAGGAATTCTAGAATAACTGATTTTCTGAACGATGATTATCAAAAGTTACCACAGCAGTCTGTATAAGACAAACCAAGACACCATATTACACAGAACACCAAGGGAAACTCAGAGACAGAATCAGAGAGAAATCGCTCATCATAGATACGGAAAAAAGGCAAAACAGCCTAGGACTCTAATATGGAATAAAGTTATCAAGGACCACAACCTAAAGTGCTATAAAAGCAAAACAAAGGAACTTTCAGTCCCTCACAGAACCTTTCTTGCTCAATCCACCTGTGGGGAACCTCCAATTACTCAAATTACAGAAGTGATTCCAGCTGTTCAATTCTGACTTCCAGTTTTCAATTTTTCACATTAGATAGCGAATCTTTGAGCTGGCAACTGGCTTGCAACAATAATATACTAACTTTATTTGCATCCTTATAAATATCTGCTATACATATCTAGTTTTAGCTTTTGTATCTGTATTTTAATCAATAACTGTTTAACATTTTCACTGAGTAATTTTCAGCAATAATTTTGCAATAAACTGCTGTTTGATACTATTTAGGACTAAAGATTTGTTGCCTATAATTTCTGAATTGGAATACTTGATAAAGTAAAACGGGAGCTAAATGAACTATGTAAATTCACAGTTCATTCTTCAGACATCTTCAGTGTGGTTGCTGTATGCATCTGGAGTGATTTAGTAGAATAAAGATTCTCATGTGAAAACAGCTTAGACAAGCTTAATAACATTTCCATTAATAAAGAATCATTGCTTGAATTGGTGAAATATGATTTTATATTTCATGCTACCAAAACAATCAGTTAAATTTTCTATATCATGTAACAGCTGTCTCAAAACCAGGAAACAAATCATCCTATTTCCTTTGAACAACAATCACCTAATATTCCAAGGATAAATGAATTGTAACAAAAAAAATTACAGAATAGTTGCAGGATAATACCAAGTTAAATGTGTGCATTAGCCACACATTCAGGATAGTATTCTGTGCAGCACCAATGCAAATCTGATATTGCCCAGGCCATTTTTCATTGGTTCTTCGTGAGGTTGTTAGCTGGGTTCGCTGTGGGAAGCTTTTGTGTTGTGCTTTCACAACCAGAACTAATAAAGTTAAGATTTTCCCATTCATTTACTCAAAAGAAGCAAGTTCCATCCCATTAACCTGAATGCATTTGAACTTCAGCTACAGAGCTACTTTTCTATGTGCACAGATTTTGTGCTGTCAATGATGGCGAGACTGTCGCTGCAATTACTCCACTGAAACTGAAAACAACTTCAGGAGTCTGCAATTGAATACGTTAACATAGAAGTCCATAAGTTGTTGTAAGTGACACTATTATTTTCCAGAAGATACACTGGCAAGTTTTCCTCCAGCAGTGAGAAGAGACTCTAAGGTAATGAAAACATTGCAATAGCCCTTGAAATATTACATTTTCTTGAATGAGATGGAACTAGGTTTTAAAAGTATACTCATTTTATAATTTCTGCTAGTCACCTTCACTGTCTCTGATACATTTTTATAATTGTGGAACCAAACAGCTACATAAGTAATGTTTTTTAAAACGTTTACGGTACTTTAGCTTTTATCTCAATCCAAAGTGGTGACCATTGACACTTTCTATTTAGAACCACACTCTCAAAATCCTAACTGTTAAGTCTTTTGCCCCTCAATCATCTCCCCCCAGATGGTCTCTCGCTCTGATTAGGTTCAATCATTCAGTGCCAGTTCTGGCTAGACCACATAAAACAATCATAGAATCATACAATCTCTACAATGCAGAAAGAGGCCATTCGGCCCACCGAGTCTGCATCGACCCTCGAAACAGCATCCCACCCAGCCCCAGTCCTCCACCCTATCACCGTAACCCCTGCATTTAGCATGGCTAATCCATCTAGCCTGTACATCGCTGGATACTATGTGCAATTTATCATGGCCAGTCTGCACATCTTTGGTCTGTGGGAAGAAACCAGAGCACTCATCTGACAAAAGGAGAAAATGCAAACTTCACACAGAGCTTGGGCTAATGCTGGAATCAAACCCTGGTCCCTGGCGCTGTGAGGCAGCAATGCTAACCACTGTGCCACAACATTGAGTCCTATTCTCATCTATGAAAATGATCATGATTCCACAGTTGTCCTGAAGTGCAAAGGTAACCCTTCAGCTTTGTTTCTCTACTGCAATACATATTTTAAACCACTTTCCCAGTCTTTAACACCTTCACCTTGAACAAAGGCAAAGAGCTTATGGATATCTTTGTCATTGAGATGGGAACAACTGAGCAGGTGCCTCTGCTGCTTTTTTGCCCTTTCACTGAAATTGCTTTTCAGGCTCCCTCGCCCCTCAGCTTCCACCTCATCAGCCCTGACCTTGTATTTTTCTCGATTAACGCCTCTCAAGCGCTCTCATAATTCATGTTACCCACGACATCCCCAACCTGCATTCTAAGTCCTATTCCCAACATTCCTTTTTGGCTCCAAAGTTAGCTGACTTGTTAACAGATTGCTCTGTTGGACTGATTGCTTATGACACTGGCTGGCTGGCAACACTCAGAGTGATGAGACAGTGTCTTTTCCTTTACACTGCCTGCAAAGGAGGCGTATTCAATGGCTGATCTCAAACTGTGACCTTCAGAGCACACAAGGATATTAGGACTAATTCACATAGACCAGGCTTGAAACTGGTATATCCCTGAAAGGGTAAAACGTATAAACATCTCAGGAGATGGTGTTCTACTAAGGGGGATTGGGTAGTCAGCCTCTCATTATCTTTCCTTTTTGGTCTTTCTGTTTGAAGTTCCCCTGATTTTGTACAGGTATGATTTCCAGAATTCCTCTTCAAAAGCTACCAAATTTACATCCTCAGTTACCTTGGCTATATCAGACTTCTTTTTATAAAAAGCGGGTCCTTCAAGTTTGATATGCCCATAGAATGCAGGGATATGATTCATAGTCATGATGATTGAAAATTTAGAGGGGCTATGTGTGAGTTCTTCTAGGAGAAAGTGAGGATTGCAGATACTGGAGATCAGAGTCAAAAGTCTGTTGCTGGGAAAGCACAGCAGGCTGGGCAGCATCTGAGGAGCAGGAGAATCTTCGTTTTGGGCATAAGCCCTTCATCAGGAAAGCTGATTCATGATGAAGGGCTTATGCCCAAAACATCGATTCTCCTGCTCCTCGGATGCTGCCCAACCTGCTGTGCTTTCCCAGCAACACACTCTCGGCTATGTGTGAATTCATACAAAGTCTTAGCTCATGGAACTCTCTGAAAAAATGCTAGCATATAGTTGTGGCACACTTATATTTTTCCTTTCATAATTGCAGCAAGATTTCTTTACATTCTCACCCTTTTGAAATAAAGGGTGACACATTATTTGCCTTTCTAATTGCTTGCTGGCCATCAGTTTAACTTTTTGATTCACATGCAAGGATAACCAAATCCTTCTGAATACCAACATTTAGTAAAGTCTCACTTTTTAAACAGGCTGTTTGCTGACATCCTAATGGATGTGCATTTGCGTTGTGTTTCCAAACTTGCACATGTACTAACAGTGAAGCGTCTCATCAGTGAATAAAAAAGGTGTAGCTGAAGTAAAATATTCAGTGTCACCTCTAAACGTAAATTATGCAAAACCTCCAGCCAACACTGAAACACAACCAAATGAAATTTCTGTAAACAATTTCCATAAGCAAGCATACAGAAGGATAAGGGACTAAATGTTGCACTCTTAAAACAAACAAAATAGATACCATAACTATTGTTGAAATATAATGATGACATAACAACCTGGAATTAATTACAGAAACCTGCATCAGAATGGTAATTCGAGTACAGATTTTATTTGAAGACCCCAACCTCAATTTACACTAATAACACAGATTAGCAATGCACTTGAATAAGACTTTCTTGGAATATTTGAATATTGATTTGCTTTCAAACAGTCACAAAGTTGGAACACTAGCATGCAAAGTCAACTCATTTTGATTCTTTTGGCCTACAGAAGAGCAATATAGTGGTTCTGTCATACAGGTCACGCTGTATTTTGGAGGCAGAGTCTCTATCTGGAAAAAGTGATTCTGTTTTGAAGTTCTGTTTGGTCTGAGACAAATCAAGATGACATTTTGAAGATGAAAAATTCCACTTGGTACTTTGAATCATAATAGTCTTATTTAATTACTGTCAAACAGTTACATAAGAGTGGGAAGTTCCAGAATTTATAGAAACACAGCATGGTTGTAGCACAGGAGGTGGCCATTTGAACTCTTGTGTTTAAACCAGCTTTAAAAAGTAGCAAATCATCCAGCATTAACGCCCTACCCTACCGTTGACCTAATCATACTTTCTTTTCAGAAAACAATCTAAAACTTCTCTTGGATAATTCAATTGAATGGCAGGCAGTGCATTCCAGATACTAACTATTTGTTACCCAAAAAGTCTTCCTTATGTTGCCACTACTTCCTTGCCAAGAACTTAAATCTATGCCTTTAATCTTACATCAATGTGAAGTCTGTTACTATCTTTTCTGCACAGACGCCTCATGATGTTGAATACCTCTATCAAATCTCCTCTCAATTCTTCCTTCTCTAAAGGCAGCAGTTCCAACTTCTTCAAACCATCTTAGACTGAAATTCCTCATCCCTGGAACCATTCTCACGAATCATTTTTACACACATTTTGCTCTCTCAGCCCCCCTAAAGTGCATGGTCCAGAACCTAATGCAATAATCCAATTGAGACCAAGCCATTTTGTATAGTGTAACATAGCCTTGTTGCTTTTGTACTCTATTTCCTTATTTATAAAGTCTAGGATATTGTATAGTAATTTAGTAATCATTCTTTCAAACTGTGCAGGTACCTACATTGACTTATGCACATATATACCTCAGTCTCTTTGTTACTGCACCTTTTAGTTTATAATGTCCCTCTGCATTCTTCCTACTGAAATGAATCACTTCACATTTCTCTGCTTTAAATTCCACCATTTGTTCACCTGCTCCACCAACCAATGTCCTATAGAACTTCTAAACTATACTCATAGTTCACAAGAATTCCAAGTTTTGTACTGTCCACAAGTCCTGAAATTGTAAAACTTTTATCAGTATAATGTCTATGTTTAAACATTTTTGGTTAACTATCCAACATACAAGCTGTTTTTACAAAATGGAATGGGAAGCATTCCAAATTTGTGTGGACACTGGCTAGGAAACAGGAAACAGGCCAACATAACAGTGGCTGTGGGCAATAGCCCATAGAAATATTTGCTTTATAACTTGTTGTTATGGAAACACATGACTTATTAAAACCCAAGAGTAAAATTACCAATTGTGACCTACTGCAATATGAAATTTGTCCTACTATATTAATTTACTGAGCATCAGATTTAACAAGATTTACTTTCATGTCAACTTTGGACATTTCTGATCACTCAACTTAAAAACACCATCAATTCGGTTTTGATGTTTTCTGCTCCATTTTATCCTCCCAAAAAATCATATCCAATTTCTCATCCAAATGTGAGGAAAAGTAAACAGTTTGATTTTTGACCAGTCAGAAGGTTCTAAGAATAGTTTGAGGTTTCACTTGTGATGACTAATTAACTTCTTTTAAAATAAATTAATAGTCTATGCACTTTGAGACTGGGTATTTCCAACATGCAAAACTTCAAAATATTATTGGGCTTAAAAGCTGCCATTCAAAACAATTATTACTCGTCAAATCTTTTAATGTAACAGATTAACATTATTTTCGAATAGATTTATTGTTTTTTTCCTAACACTTCTGTCAATTTGACTGATTTTTAAAAAAGTGAATCTAATAAGTTATTCACTGGGGGAGAAAGGGTATAATATATTGATACATGTCTTGGCTAGATTAAAGTCCTTTTACTTGCTGGAATAATAGAAAATCTACAATTTAAAATTCAGCTCAAAACATGTTCTCTATTTTCAATTAGGTGCATTGGCACAAATTATATTTTTACAATAAAGGTATAAAGGTGTCCATAATTTATCAGTGAACTGTCATATTATAATGAAATCTACAGTATAATTGCTTCTAGTAAACTTACCACCTAGCATTTAAACACTGATGAGCTGTGGTTTCTACTTTTTTTAAGATGTAACGTGCAGTCTAATATCAAATTTGCTAGATTCAATCACATTGGAATCCTATCCATACACCAAAGCAGTATAGTTAAAAGCGCACTTCTTCTTATTAATCTTTTTATTTGGTAGCCTCTCAGAGTTAAGGAGGACCTGTCATTCTGGCTGAATAGTCTGCAAACTCTGCCTCGGTGGTAGATGGTGTGGGGAGGGAGGGAGTGGATGGTGGGGGAGTGGGGCAGGGGGTATTTGATGAACTTGGTGGATAGGATGCTCTAGGTTCTGCACACGCTTTCCACTGATTGTGCTTGGCCTCCATGTGCTCCACTCAGTGATACTTGAAGTAGTTGGCACCTTTACAGAAGCTTCATCTCCAGTCTGTGCATTCTAGGGCAAGTGATTCCTGCCACGGAAGCATTGCGTTTGTTTAGGAAGGCTTTCAGACTGGATTCATAACACCTTGAAATTAAAATATTTGATGATTCTAAAAATTGCTCAATTTTTCTTAATCAGACTTTACAAATAACCAACCTTGGACACAAGTTTATAACTTAAACAAAAAATAATAATTCATTATTAATAATGTAACTTTAGCTGAATACAGATTAACTCCAAGCAATCTAATTAATATCTACAATCTAAACCTGATTTTCTTTGATCACCAAGCACACTCTCACATCAAGAGACACAGTTGAGGGATAAATTAAAATTAAAGAAGTGTAGGTTAACAAACTGGCAACTGTTCTAATGATGAATAACAAGCCTTCATGAAATCTGATGGGTTGCATCCTGTTTGAATTCCAAAGTGACCTGCCAATGCAAACAGCTTCAGCAGACCTCTGCAGACTTTTCATTATTTCTTATAAACTGGGATTCTTTTCTCAGGACTTTCAACAAGTTGTCAACTGGAGAGTAACTAGAGAGGGCAAACCCAAAAACTAAGCCTGCAGCTTTGTACCAACACTACCTCCTGCCCAAGAACTCCAGTCAAAACCAGTTCACCCTTTGCTTTCTCTTTGTTTCATTTTCCGATTGTCTGGCCAGCATTGACCATGGCCTTGATAAACCAATTCAACATGCAACCAGCTGCCAGTCCCTGAGCATAACAGCATCTTGGTGCCGGTTCACTTATAGTGTTCTTGGAGCATTCATTAAATTGGTTTGTCTTTCTAGGCTAGTTCCTAACAACAAACATCATTCTTTTGTTTTTTTTTTAAAACAAGCTGCTGTTCAAAGTTCAGTCTCAACTGTAACTCACAGTTCCAAACCAAAAATGAAAAAAAAACAGAAAAATTATGATAGCCTCAACAACTATGACAAAACTCAGGATATCTAAATGGCACCACATCAACTTGCACCATCAGATCTGTCCTCTATGGCGGCATGGTAGCACAATGGTTAGCACTGCTGACTCACAGCGCCTGAGACCCGGGTTCAATTCCCGCCTCAGGCGACTGACTGTGTGGAGTTTGCATGTTCTCCCCGTGTCTGCGTGGGTTTCCTCCGGGTGCTCCAGTTTCCTCCCACAGTCCAAAGATGTGCAGGTCAGGTGAATTGGCCATGCTAAATTGCCCGTAGTGTTAGGTAAGGGGTAAATGTAGGGTTATGGGTGGGTTGCGCTTTGGCGGGTTGGTGTTGACTGTTGGGCCGAAGGGCCTGTTTCCACACTGTAATGTAATCTAATCTCTATGTCAGATCACTAATTTTCTGCACAAATAAGTATGGGGGTCTTCATTCTAAATTGCCAACAAATTAATATCCAAATTCAATAATGTGCTGCCATTTAAAATGAATGGAGGAAACTAGGAAAAAACAACTAAGCCGAAACAGCATTACTGC